>NC_090205.1:14237500-14537500 GCF_033026475.1 Channa argus
GTCGTTTGGTTGACCACTGATAATTCATTATTATAACACATAATGTTCTGTTCTGTCTCCAGGTACAAGAAAACACTGAAGCCTTGACAGTTCTGTTGGGAGTTTTTTTCAAATACAACTTAAAGCCCTCTCCTTATGCTGGCATGAAGCAGGTCTGAGGTCAGCCCTCTGAGTCACAAGAAGAGTAGCTACAGAGTTCATTTGACAGGGTGTAATTTGTCTGCTATGGAGAAGCTGACCACGCTGTCCATTATCTAGTTGGATCCATAGTTTATCACCGCCAGTTCAAAAAGAGCAGATACAGAGATATGTACAAAGTTAGATTTTGCCTGCTATGTTAAAAACAACTTAAACTTTAGTCAATATTAGTTCGGACCCAGCCCTCCCTATTCGTGCTCTGCTACACACACTCTCCACTTCAAGTAGTCATTGTCATGAAATAGCAATAAACAAGAATTCTCCAAAATTCCCTGATCAGTCAGTTTAGAGGGCAAGCAAAGCAAATATCACACACCTCTTGCAGTTCTGTACAATGAGTCTGGATTATAGGACGCTTCGGCAGCACATGTCTACAATAAGGTCAGGTTTGGAGCATATTTCTAGTTTAAAATATTCAAAAGAAGTGACTCTTTCGTCAAAGGTCCCATACTATGTGCCTATTTTAGCAAGTGAAATCAATGCCCAATCAGGTCCTCTTGGAACCATCCTTGCTTGCCAACGGCCAGGGGAAAGCAGGCTTGATTTGTCAGCAGCATGCGATGGAGCCTTCGAAATGGGATAGCCTTGTCATGACGGTGACGGACACAACTGGACCTCCAACCTTTAAAGGATGCAGCCTCCAAATTGAGACACAGCTTATGTTAACTTTGACATTTATTTAGCTTTTTATTTCATAGTCTAAAGTCACAGTAAAAGCTCTGTGTTCATTTTTCTGCAATAAACACAAATAGTTAAAAAGGGCTAAAGCATATTCTGATTACAATTTTAAACAAAAACTGCCTGGCCAGGAATTATGGTGACAAGCTTAGGAAAAATCTTTGGAAAAATTTCACAACAACATATAGACAAGTTCAGCTCGCATTCCAATAACCAATAGCTCTTTGCAGCAAGAAACTGCAAAGAGAGATAAGGACAGCTTGGACCCCACAGGTTAAAAGGGGTTTATCACAAATGGAAGGGTCTACATGCAAGAGCAAGACTCTCCCTCCAGTCCAGCGGGTTTACCATCATCTCACCACTCAGCACTCTTTTCCCCATATGCCGTGTCCCATTCATCGTGATGCGAGGCAATTAGAGCAGCTCCAGTGTGCCTTATTGTCAGCTGAATGGCAACGAGCTTCTGACTTAATGAGTAGAAACACGATGAAGGGCTTCTTTCAGCCCTGTCTTCATCTGATTTTGTTTGATGACTGTCTGACCAGGAGCTGTGATGTTTCTGCATTGTACCACCTGTGGATCAGTGCACACAAAGCGTCGGCTATTCAAGGTGCATGAATAGGTACATTTTCAGAACTGACTTGAAAACCAGATAATTATTTGGGCCAGTCAAGGCTGTGCACCTTTTTAAATTTGACATTGATGCCATTATCATTAGTATACAATGCAATATCATTATTAAATGAGTTTTGTTTTTCATACTCCAAATTAGAATGCACACCACAGACATTTTGACAAACTGCAGAAGACGTTTACTGTATATAAAGTTGGTAAAAGCCACATTCGTCTAAACGGACTATATCAAAGCTACAGATTGCGTCTAAAATAAATTGTTGTTTTGTCACATCTCACATTTTAAGATAATCCACCAGGTCGTCTGTTCCACAATCTCAGTTGTGACAAAGTGCAGCTTTTATCTAAAATATCTGTGCCTGTAAGGGTATATACAGTACTTGACTGTGGCAGATTGATATTTTACCCATGAAGCTAACCAGTGTGGTTCTTATTATAAGAACTACTATTTAATAATTGTTAGTTATACTAACATAAATGTTATGACTCACATATTGTATATTTGAAGATTTTATCTCCTGCAACGTTTCCTCTGCACTGTAAGACAAGTTTGAAATCACCACAAAGGCTCTCAGTATCCCTGTTCTATATATTGTGTATTTTCAAATGTCACGTGTGGACTGTAAAGGAAGGCAGACCTCGCAAGGATGGGCGGTCTAGTTTAAAGCTGTGTGCTAAATCCTGTTAAAGTCGGAGCTGTGGTGGGGACACGGTCTGCTTCCCCAGCCTCACAGCGCTTTAGGGGGGCACTGACAAAAGTGGTGGTTAAATGATTTGGGCACAGGAGATGATTCGGCACCAGCCTTTCTTGATGAGCTGTCATTGGGCAAATATGAATATAAATGGTATCTGATTGGCTGTTACAGAATTCGGGAGAATGGGGCAGCAGCTCTGCAACCCAGAGTAACAAATGCTACGGATGCGCTTTACACCATGTCAATGAGTTTTCTAAATCCATTACGGTTACTCTCCTTTCACGAAAAGGAGTCATGTAGGAAGAAAAGTAAGATCTATTTACATTAACTGAGCTGGGACTGTAGCTCTACAGGCTGACATTTTTTGGGTTTCTACGGCATGCCTCTTGTTGTGGAGAATGAATTTTTAAAGCAGCCGAAGGAGAGAACTGTTGGAAAGATGTAAGGAGACGGTGAATATGGTAATCTTGTTTCTCCTTATAGAGTAAGCTTGTCTTTGCAGAGAGTTGTGAATCAAAGATTTGTTAGGGCCTTTCTGATTTTATCTACCGAAACATTAATAGTTTCTGTTCTTAACCTCTGCTGTCCCAATAGGATTGCTTCAGCCTGCTTTGATCTTTTGTTGTTGTCTCTTAGAAAAGACATGCAGCTACTTTATGTGGCCTCCTGCCATACAAAGAAATTATTTGTCATTTATCATCCCTCCCTGTGCTACCAGAAAACACTTTATCGATGCAACTACCACAACCTTTGAGCTGCAGCATGGAGTATACTCCCTCAGAGGTAGTAGTTTGGGTGATGCTCTTTCTGTGAACATACATCGCTATGAATTTCAACACTATACAAGTTCTTCTTTGAAAGGCCACATGAAATCATGCTGGCCTATGTGTGGGTTGCCATGGTTACACACGGAGGAAAATGAGGAGCGTCTGAGCTGGTTGCCGTGCTGCAGAGTTCTGTCTTCCTCTGATATCTGCTGGGGAGGAGCGGTGGGTAGAAGGAGGGGGGCATCTCCATGCAGAGCATTAATGTGAGTGTGATGCGCTAGCATGGGGATACGCTGCTGCACACCAATTATGACTAACATATTCAGGAGACACGGCCAACCCAGCTGTGTGCAGGGGGTGTGTGTGAGTTGCTTTTTTTGGATTGAAATAGAACTGACTTGAAATTGATTGGCGAGAAGTTTTGGAGGATTATTAGATCTTCTTGATTTTGGTGCTGATTGGCCCAGTGTTTTTTAAAGATGGTATGGAGTTTGGGGTGACAGGGCTTTGGGGGAGGGGGTCATACACTCATTGTCACCATTAAAACATAAATGGAAGATTTGTGTTACTATAGAGCTAGTGCTGTGTTTTTGAATGCTAATTCAGGTGAAAGATTAAAGCCTTTTTCAAAATTTCCACTAGTGAATGATACACATTGATGCTGGAAAATCTTAAGTTTTCAGTAATGTGAGAGGGGCATTCATGTGCCTTGCACCATTCTTGCACTGCCAGAAAATAGTCTCATACTTTCCTCACATGAACTCTGAACCTTTGGTTGTCTTTCTCCTATGGACTGAAATTGAAATCCTGTCAGTGGGATGGGGGAGGGGGAGGGGGGTAGTTTTTCCATGTACAGCATCTTTCTCCCTCACATCCTAAAATGTAATTGGGTCGTGAAGGATGGGAGCCACAGTGGGAATTATCTGATGGCTGATTCCAAAGCAAACTAACATATCAGGGGATGCTGGACACCAAACACATAAAGAAAAATTACATTTTCATCACTTATGCCCAACCAGCAATACTTCTACTTCTGACATCTTGATTTAATTAAAAAAAGAAAATATTCCCATATGTGTTTCCCGGCTGTTATGGGCCAATTGCACTGCATCGCTTTCTCACCAAAACTAGGATCCGGTTCATTTTAAGTTCCAGTTTTGAGTGAAAGAAAAAAGGTAATATTCTCTTAGAAAGATCAGATAAAAGCAAAAACATAAATCTGTTAATCTTTCTTGAGTTGTTATCACTACGTTATTAAAACCCAACCTAATGAAAAGAGACCAAAAATGCTCTATTGCAATTTAAGGTTGCATGGTAAATATTTATATTATATGCCACTTAGGGTAATATAAACTTAAAACTATATCACAATATGTTATTAGATTTTTGCAGTAATTATATAAATGAGAATATAATTGTCATAGTTCAGCAATATATTTTGGCCACAAGTCACATCAGTATGGAGTCCATATACTGTAATAAATACTGCCAGTGTTCAATAATAATTTTTTTTATTTTATTTTTTAACATTCAGGCGAATGTTAATTTTTTTTTAACACTCGCCTGAATCCCTCTTTGTCAACAGTTTGGATCTGCATCTTACCCACCATGTTTGCTCTGTTTGTAGGCTCATCTAATGTTACGACATGCTGACTATATGATGAAATTCTTATCATGGGGATGGATTAATAAGCTATAATGTGGGCAGTACGATATGGCACAGCATCAATGTAATGTTTATTTTCCATGAAGTACAAGCCAACATGCTTGCTATAACACAATCCTGCATACAGAAATCCACTTGCCCTGCACCATTCGAGCTGTGTAAGAGGTAATGATGAAAGCTGTCACTAATGCTGTCAGTTGCTGTGTGACAACATTATGCTGCATTGGTTTCTATACTGTGCACAGGTGCTTTGGGAAAAGAAATGCCTTTATAATAAGTCTTGTTCCTATGGTAACCAAGATGGATGTCTCTTGTGGAAGATGCTCGTGTTGGTGTGGTTCAGACAGCAGTGTTGTCGACTTTATCTGCCTGTGTGACCAAACATAACCTGGGATCCCTTTGTAGGATTTTTTGACAGATGGATGAAGGTGGATCCTCTGACTTTTTATTTCCATCCGCATGTATTATTCTATTGAACATTGCCCTTTGATTATAATGTTCAGATCCTTTCATTAGGTTCTTGAAATGAGGCATTGAATCACACTTACTTAGTAGCAGCAGGGCTGGTAGATATCACAGTTCATGATGGGTGTGGCAGCTCTGCTGCTCCGGCCTGTTCTTTTTCTGTGATGTCCTCCTGGGCTCAAATAAATGGTAAAACTTTGCCTTAGCTGAAGCGCGGCGTCACAGCAGGGCCCTTCTTTAATGAATTATGAATTTCTCATTGAGATTCTGGGGCATAATTAACATGTCAGACCTGGCAAGCAGTATGATATCATGGGATTATTCTTATCCTGGGGTGCCTTGTTTTACCCCTGGGACTCTTGCTTCACCTTTCCTGGTCTCATCTGCTGAGTGTTTTTAGCACAAAAGTTGTTGTGCTGCACCATATACACTGTTCTTTTTTTCATGTTGTGGTCTGTCATGCATTATTGGTAATTAAAACAATTTCCCATGGCTATGTTTTCGTCAGTGCTGTAGTTCTTCCTGCGGTGAAATGGAGTAAAATGTTGTCTGTCAGAATTCCTTTCAGCTGTACCTGTGCAGTCGAGTCTATCTCCCACTGCACCTTGGCAGTAATTGAATTTGGGGTCTCTAGATAGAGCAGATGTGTGGGAGGGAGTCGGGATGACAAAAGCAAAGGTTGGGGCAGGGGATTAGGGGGGCAGTTTGGAAAATCTCAAACCAGTAGCCCCAGCTGCACACATGCTAGTAGGAAAGCAATTGATCTGACACCTCACCCCCCTTATCCATCATTATTAAAATGGGAACTCTTGAATAACCTATGATAGGGAATAGCATACCACGAGATTTTGTATGTCCTGGAGCAGAAAAAACTTTATTTAAAAGATTTATTCAGGTTTAAGGTCTCTCTGTGTTGGTACCTTTACACCTCACTGAAACAGTGCTTTCCATTCAAATGAAAAGATCTGAAATTTGAAGACGATTTTAAGCGCATAGGAATTTGTGGAATTGATTGTCTTGAGCTTTTATTTTTTTATATTGGTAGTGAGGCTGTTTGAATATGCAGAGTTAGGAAGTTCATTACACTATTATGGGGCCACTAACCTTAAAAGGTTTGTTTGGGGTGTTTTGCTGCGTGGTGAAGGGACCACTGGGTGTTGGCAGTCATTGGGCAAGAGGGACGGTAGACCGCGTTTAAGGTGTTCAGGTAGAAAGATGTTTTTGAATTGACCCCTCTGTTGGCGAGTGTCAAGCTTTGAACCTGATGCATGCAGCTACTGGAGACCAGCGCAGAGATCTGAACAGTGGTGTGACGTGTCCTTTTTGGCAGATCAGAAATGATGCATGCTGCTGCATTTTGAATCATATGGAGGGGTTTGATTATGCACACTCATAGCCCTATAGTCCATTGCAGTAGCTGAGACTAGAAGCACCTGCACGAAGAATTAATTTGCATATTGTGAAAGGCAGGGTTGGATCTTCATGATGAATTAAATTTCCCGGGAAATTTATCAGGTCAGAAAAGCTTGTTTCTATTGTAGACTTAGTTGGGAAGACCAGAACTTCTCTCTTGAAGACAGGTTGTTTCATCATGTCAGGCACAGATTGGCTTAAATCTGTTCAGGTTACAAAGAAATCAGAATATTACCGTGTGTGTGTGTGTGGCTCTGAGTCCTGATAAAGTACTTTGAATATTAATGCAGTATGAAACTGCAGCTGAGAGGAGGCGCCCATTAAATTTAAGAGAACTGAAAGTTTGCTCCAGAGAAATGGATCTACCACAAAATATTAGTTTTTATGTGATGGCATTTTTGTGCAAATATGTTGCCTCAAAAACTTTAGAAAACATCAAAAGATTGTTTTAATGGAAAGTGCATGTCAGTTACCCTTCAGTGAAAGGGAACTAATACTTTCAGTCCGTATGTGTTTCTTCCCCCCTTTAAGGCTTTGTGGAGGGTCAGCTTTAGTCTGAGCATCCCAACTGCTGAGCTTTTTCTGACTTCCCCTCTCGTGTAAAAGAATCAAGACTTTATAGAGGGACCAGTGTTGGAGTGTCTCTTAATGAAAATGAAAGACATCCAGGGGATTACTTTTTCACACAGTGACTGAGGGTTGGCATGCTCTTTACAGTTTAGGTCTCAACAGCACCAAATGACCACTTCAGGGTATCTATCATTAGAAGGCCGCTCAGAATAGCCAGTAAGGGGAAGCTACTGTCAGAGTCCTAACAAATTCTTCCTGTTTTGTGATCTGAAGTCGAATAAGAGGGTCAACCTTGTTAAGTGCAGACACGTGCTAAGGCACATGCTGGAGTTCATTGTACAAATAAAACTAAAAGATTAATCATGTTTATTAGACTTTGATTTGCTTTTGGGCACAATTAGTGTAATTAGATGCACATTCTGCAGATATTTGCTGACTTTTAGAGTAGTGAGTAGTGGAATTCAGAATTGTTTTTTTTTTTTTCTTTCTGCTGGTGACACAGACTTTGTAGCTGAATTGTGATTTACTTTCTTTAATTCAAATCCATTACATAGTAATGTTGTATGGGGGCACATTCACATATCCTCACTTGACCTTTAAACAAACAGGCAACATGTAAGCATTTAGCCTAGATTTATTTGATTTATGAATTTACACTTAAATCACTGTCATGTCAGTGTATTTTATCCACACAGTAAAATGTGACACATGCAGCAGTAAGACTGGTATTTGTGTAGAGTAAAAATGTTGGCGACTTAAAAAAAAAAACTAAGGAAATACTAATATGTAATTTAGCCCAATTAACAACTTATTATTTTTATATCGATAATAGTTGAACTAATAGTTGCAAAAGAAGAGGCCATGATGGCAACATGATCTAAAAGCTTATGTGATTAAAGGAGAACTGGATTCCAGACTGACAAATGCTATTGCAACTAATTTACTTAAATGAAAATCGCTTTTGAGTTTACTATACACTTCCTTTACCCTTTTTTTAGACAGTCCTCTGAACTGAACCACCTCCAGAGCATGCTAGCCATACTGCATACTGTTAGGTTACCATGGGGATCTTCCTCAGTTAAGGGGTATGCCAGCATTGTGAGACTAAAGGCCTGGGCAGCTGGCTTGCTAACCTCACTTTGGTGAGACAAACCCCAGACCTGCATTCAGACCCAAAACACTAGTGCTTTAAACCTCTCACTCACAGAACCACTCATGTTCACCTCTCATCTATTGTTTGTTGTTGAATTAGTTGGAGTGGCTTGTTTCCGTCTCTGAGAACCCTTAAACCCGGCACTTTCAAGCATGAGTCCAGTGTTTGTGTGCATGTGAGCGTGTGCTAGTAGTCACATCTTTGTTACTCAACTTAAGTCTCACTAACCTTACAGAAAATGGTTCGGGGTGTGCTTGACAAGCCACGAACAGGGTGTGGCATTTGCACCCTCTGTATTTTTGTTTCCAATTCTGGGGTTATGGTCACAGTAATTACAACATTATTACATAGAAAAATAGAGAGAAATATGTGCCTCTAAGAGTACATTACAGCATAGAACGGCTGAAATGGCAGCTTTTACTGTGAAAATAATTACTCACTATTTAACCTTAACCACATGCTTCCCTTCAGCTCCAAATGATTCCTCTATATTTTTTTCCTCAGAGATTAGGAATCACAGTTTCCTTTATGTTGCCATGGTTACTGGTCTTGCGCTGTCTTCCAGTAGAGAGGAATTGGTATTCTGTAGTCACAGATGTCTAAATTCCTGCTGGACACAGTGGCCCGCAGACGTGAAGCAACAGCTGCCTTTTTTGAGCCTGCATCTGCATTTGTTTGAGTTTCTCCACTGACAGACAGCCTCAAATGAGAGATTTCACCTCAGGACAGCATCCACATTTGTCACACTGTGGAGAGCCAGTGCTAACTGGTGGATCACTCAGAGGGCTGAAGGTTTAAACTGTGCTCCATTTAAAATGGGCAGTGTAATGCTGCATTGATTATCATGTGTCAAAGTAACATCCAGTAGTGCCACTGACTGTTACTGATTTTGTTTTGTTTTTTTACCACCTTAATAATCAAGCTTTTGTGGTAAATATGAATGTGTGTGTGTGTGTGTGTTACACTAGAAAAAGTCTCATTCATCTCTATTTTTAAGATTTAAGGACCACAAACTTTAAATTCAGTAGACATCCCCACTGGTTATTGAAGTGACATCATGGGTCATGTTTCAATCTGAGAGTGCTGTCTTGGCTGTTGACCGTAATCCTTGTCCACAGGTAGTGTATCCTTGTTCTGAGGCTCTTGTCCATACATATGTGTGATCTGAGGTCAAGCATAATCTGACAGGGAAATCCCAGCTCACTGGTCAAGTGATAATTAGAGGGTCAATGTGAATACATTAAAATGCTTTAATATGGTATTGAAGTCATGTATTTTTGTTCTCTGCACATGGTTTGTATTTGTAGCCAATAGGTTCAATAGGCCAATAGGTTTTTAAAGCTAATAATTAGCCTATGTTTGATGTGATGTTATTCCCTTGAACATCTTATGTGCTACAAAATGTACATTTTGATTGGAATATAATTTGATTAAAATTCAGAGTTCTTCAAAGAAGCTGAGGCTATCAGGTGCCACCAGCTGTTATCAATACAGGTACTCGACTACATCACAGGCCAGAGGGCCTCTGGATTTGCTGTGCTGAGGGCTAAGTCGTTTAAGGATAATCTTGAACAGGCCAGTTGATTGGCCAAACCAGTAAAGCAGCATGTGCAGCTGTCATTATTTATTACTGGTGAAGATTATGGGTGAGGGAACATGCAGCAGGACAGTACAGTACAAACTAACAACATTCCTCAATAGACCTGACTGGTTCATCCCTAGAACGAATAAGTTTAACACTGCACAGGCTCCTGAGTCTTACTGTGTGTCTCTCAAAATTTGGTGGTGGTCTGCAAAAAGGTGGTGAAGCAGAAAGCAGCTCTCTGAGCCAGAGAATGCTGATGCCTTACTTGGTCTCAAGACAGCAGCTAGATCCCACAGTGTGAAATCAGAAGAAGTTGTCAGTCAGTAAAGGGCTTTTCTCTGGCACCGTGATATTTTTCTTTCTACATGTTAAATCTCCTGTTAGGTCTGTAATGTTTACTTTAACCTGCACTGTATAACTAATCAGTTTGAGTCAGACTGTAAGTTTTGACTGTGATTAATTAATTGGAGAATGACATGAGTGTTCATAGTCTTCAATGCCAAATAATCAGATGGTCAATCCATTAGACAGCTGAGAGGAATTAATTTGAAACTATTTTGATAATTAATAAGGAGTTTCAGTCATACAGTATATCCAGTTCAAGCCTTTACCAGATCAGAGGACAGGAAATGGTGAGGACAGAGATGGGGAAGAAGAGGCGACAACCACCCTGCTACGGTTTCTCACATTTAATCAAGCAAACAAAGAAAAGGTTAACGGGGCACATATGTGGCTAATGAATTTGTAGTTTTGTATTAAAATATTAATAAAAACTGTATATCTACTGTAGATACTGCACATTGGGATGTTTAATTTGACAAAACTGAAACTGTAGAAATAGTTTAAAGAAAACTAGATGAGAATTTCTACTTTTGGCTTACTTTGGCAAAATTAATACCTGAAAAATATACTGTGAAGAGTACTTCATCACAGTAATGCTAAAAACAAAAAGATTGACCATTGTCTTGAAGAAAAATTTGTTATTCATTTAAACAAGAATTAAAGCATTGCTACTTTGCCATAACTCATACAGCATAATCACAGTTTTCTGTTGCTTCATGCTGTATATGTACTGTATGCCGGGTCCATCAGTGCCAGTTAAGCCTAAAGCTGACTCACACATGTGATGATGATAGTCTTAATGTTGTTATCCAGCCTCTTGCTTGTGAACGTTTCTCAGGTTGTTGCATTTCCATTTGTGTACGTATGTTAAGCTCATTCGTGTCTCTTGCTGTAAAATTTAGCCAAGCCAGAATCTCCATATTAATGATGAACCTAATAATGCATACTCACCATATCTTAATTGTATTCCATATGATCACTTTGCTGTATCTCTCTCTCTCTCTCTCTCTCTCTCTCTCTCTCTCTCTCTCTCTCTCTCTCTCTCTCTCTCTCTCTCTCTCTCTCGATCTCTCGATCTCTCGATCTCTCCAACACACAGCACAGAAGACATCATAGTGTCTGACATAGTGATTATGTAGATCAGTGTGTTTGCGCCAATATTATCAAGCTGCTGTTTATACAGGCAGGATGACACATTTTCTTGTTTTTAATTAACATACCTTAGATATTAATTTTCCAACAAGAATGTGTCACATCTGTTTAGTATCTAATGGGTTTGTGTGTGATTTATAGCTCGCTTGTCCCTTATCAGTCTGAGTCAATGCACAGATCACAAATTGAACAACTTTTTGCCTTCCCTTAAACATGCTCTGACATTAATTTTTGATTTCTGATTGTCTTACAGTCCCAGCAGTGTCCATTTGTTAATTTATAAACAAAACATAGAAACAGGGAATGTAGTTTCAGTAACATTTTTTACATTTCAGTTAGTTTAAACCATCAGATGTCATCATAAAACCTGCCATATCTGATGTATGTTTAACATGCCAAATTGTCTTAGCTAGCTCCCTGGTGTATTCTATAATGTGATTGTTTGCTCTTAAGGTCAAGCAAGGCCTGACAGGAGCCTCCTGACAGTCAGTCCAGGTCATTGAACAGTACCTCTTTGACACATTTTTGCATTTTGATTATATATTAATAGCTTGTCCTTGTGAGAGGTTATGGTATACTTAATTAATCTCCTAATTAATTTATTGATTGTTTTTACTTCACTTCATAGTTTAGGGTCTCCACAGTATTTACTGTACAGCAACATGAGGGAAAACATTGTCCCCACATTCTGCAGGTGGAGCAAGTTACATCTTTCTGCAAGATGTAATGCTCATCCAAATGAAACTACCTGCTGGCTATTGTTATTTATTTATTTGCTTATTTAGTATGATAGTTCAGTGAATGTTTGGCAGCTTTTCTTCATAAATTACACAACTACGTTTTACAACTACATTGCAGGTCTAATAAAACTACTAAATGCTATTCATGAGACAATATTTATTACACATTTTTGTAGTTGCATAGTTGTATAATATTTACATTTTGAAACACTCTTTTTGTGTCATTTCACTCTTGAATGTGTCGATAGCAGGTTAAAATGCATCACTTTTTTTCTTTCTGCTTTTTATCTAACGAAATATGGACTTTCCACCTAAAAGTAAAGTGACGCATCCTCCCTCTAAGTGACAGTAATCCTCAGCTTTGGGAAGGCGTGTGAGTGTAGAAAAAACAGCATGAGTCCAGAATTTGAAGCATCCTGAAAGGGATTCAGGCAGATGAAGGAAAAGGAGGCCAATCGTTTCGGTAATTCCAGCTGCCTTAAAAGCCCCTCTTGCCCTCTGCTAATTTTAACCATACTACAAGTTACGGTAGGCTGAGGCATAAAGGAATTATGTGCATGTTTAACACAGTAACAAGGCTTAATATTTGCAAGCATAGGTAAACATTGTAGTTTCTTAGTTGAATCTCTGCTACTGCTTGTTTACTGTCTGCACTAATGAAGCAAACCCACAACTGTTAGATCTGTCTTCTGATCTCTTCTTATGGTGCTCTACTAACAGTGGGAGGTCCATGCACAAATGCACAGTGCTCTGCCCTTTTAGGTATTCAGGACCACAACGGTCGCAACAGGACACTTAATTATTCTTTATGCAAAATCAATATGTTTCTAGCAGCCCAGACAGACTGTGGGGAGGGCAGGCAGGCCAAGTGGGGGGTGGGTGGGGGGATTGTACAAGAGGAGGAGGAGGAGGAGGAGGTTGTGGGTAGCTATTACCATCTCACTTTCTTTCGATTGAATTCAAGGAACATTATTTTCATGGTCGTCCTCTCGGGCCTGGAGGCTGGCCTGCTGTGACAGAATGACTCTGACAGCTGTGGAAGCCCAGTCATCATTTTTCCATTCATTTTGTGTTGATATTTTTCATCTGCAGTTTGGGAGATTTGAAAGTAAAAAAAGCAGGAAAGAGCAGGATGAATCTTTATGTCTAAATTATTTCATTACTCAACACCTTCTTTTAAGTGTAGCGCTGCTTTTGGATTTAATTATATATATTTTTTTGCTGCATCTGAGCTAAAGCACCATGTTTTATTTTGAATATGATGATATAAAGATTGTCCCAATTATGAGCACACTCTGGCACATACATATTCATGGGCACACGTCGGCATGTGCCGCGAGGGTATGGAGGTTATTTGCAGGGTTTTAGTAGCTTTGCCTCTCTCCACTATTCTCAGTTTTGTGCTATAGTTGAGTCACCCTGGGAACCTCTGCACCACATGACCTGAATCTCAATGAGTTTCAGCTGCCACTGACCTCTCTGTCCTACCCTTCACTTACAGTGCAAAGTATATAAGGTCACACACATGAAAACACACACACTTTACACATAACACAACCCATGCAAAGATGGCTACCTGCATTGCAAAGTAATTTAAAATGCTGTGCTATTGTTTTATTGCAATACAATTTATGTTAAGTATGTGACAGACAGTCAGCGGTGTCTTGAAATAAGTTTTCAATAACACCATGAAAACTCAGTCTGGGAATATACATGTGCCTGCTACTGTGTGCAGCTCTGTAATCTCAGCCCAGCCCTGAGCAGTGTTGTCAGAAGAGCCACTGTTCACTTATAATGTAATCAGAATGATTCCTGGGGTTTTCCACTGCTTTCGCTACTACTTCCTATGTGTAGTGTAGAAGTTGCAACTAGTAAAACTGAAAGAAGTTTTTGCCCTGCAAAAGGGATTCTTAGTGTGGTATCACATAAAAAAAAAAAAAAAAGCAGTTTAATTTCATGCTAAGCCTATTTTCTGTCATATCAGATGAGCACTGCACATAGTTGGATTCCTTACTCCCTTCTTTAAATCACACAGTCTGTTTCATCTTTGACCTCGATCAGCTTCCTGTGATGTTGCTGAATGTGACAGCAGTAAACCTCCCACTGTTAGATGACTGCCCCATTACCTGTATCTGTCAATACAGAATACGCCACGCCCAAGAAATTATAAAAAAAAAAAGTACATTGTTAAATCACTGTCCAAACAATGGTTCACCATTTGGCTTGAATGCCATCAACCCCTCAGTGCAGCACACCCACCCAGGCACGATACCCTTTGTTCTTTCTGCTTATCTGTAGCCTAAAGGCACTGACAGTCTGTTTACACTCATGCTGTCCCCCCTCCCTTACTCCACACTCCCCCAAGAGAAGTTCAGTGGGCCTGGCTTATTCCAAGTGAAGTGAGCTATTCCAACAAGTCCTGGAGAGAAACACTAAAGGGAGCACATAACAAATTTTCACCTGACCTTTTTGTTTTGGGCTTTTTTTTCACTGACAGGCGCTGACTAACGGGAAATGGGGGTAGGGGAGGATGAGGATCGGGGTTATTTGGTCTACCCCGAAGTGGAAACCAATGCAGACATGCGCAGACATCGCTGTCATCTTTGCTTAGCCTCTTCTCTCAGCCGGAGCATGCGGAGGTCAGTGTAGTGATGCAAGCTTGCTAGGCTTCATACACATGTAAACAGGAGTAGCATCCTATGAGCCTATGTTCAAACAGACACACCCCTCCCTCCCTTGTGTGTCTGGCCCAGAGGCCGCTGACTCTGGATGCCCCTGTGTAAACCAACACAAGCACTTTTATAGATAGAGGTCATAAAAAGGAAGATTGGTGACATTTACTTGGCACTGGCTATAATGAAGGAAATGTCAGCTGAGCTGTGGCTGTTACCTTTCTCTTGGGGGAGGCTCTTAACATGTATGGAAAGTAATGAGGCCTCAGGTGACAGCTGTATGGCAGAGTGAAGTAGCTTCTACTGGTTGTGATTGTGCAACTGTTTAATTGTCCACATGTAGTTAAATATCGTCAGCTTCTCAGAACACATGACTCTTACATGCCAGCTCTCATAATACCATAGTTAGAGTTGGAATTTAGAATGCAGTCTGTTTCAATCGGTGTCCTCTGAATGCCTGTGCCAGTCAATCTCAGCGACTTGTGCTTCATTAGTGACAGTACTCTCATTGTATTGTGGAGGCTGCAGTGTCAAATGGCAGCACTATAACTCCAGTCCGCAACAGCTGCATTTAATCAAGCACTGGCCGGCTCTAATCAGCCTCTGCCTTACCCATCTCTGCTTGGCTCATGGTCATTTTACACTGACAGCAGATTTATAAGGCTTTATATGAGAGTGCTCCAGTGAGAGAGAAACCTCAACCTCCAATGTATTCAGCTTTTTTTTTCTTCTTCTTCTTCTTCTTTTTTTTTCTCTCTGTTATTATTCCGTGAGCGTCTGCAGAGCACATTTGTCCAGAAAACATGAGACACAGAATTTATTCACGGTTGGTTCCCCACCAGTTTATTAAGAAGTTTGTGGTTCGGTGTGTGGGTGTGTGAGTGTGGTTGATGGCCTCCTTCCCTCCAGCCTCCTTGTGGCCTCCTTCATCAGCTCCATCACCATATGGAAACAGCTGGTCCTCCGTGTTAGGATGCCCTCTGCACTGCATGAGACAGCCTGGAGAGTGGTGCTACACACAGGGAGAACACACACAGTGAGGAGTGGTGAGGGTGGGGAGACTTGTTTTGCCAAGATTAGGGATTCAGTTGTGGAAGTGTAAACCCGCTCGCTAAGCTGATAGAGCTTAATTTTTTAAACATTAATAGAAACACAGACGCAGAGTTCTTTGCCTTTGAAACACTACAGAGATTTAGTGGAGAGTGTCAGCACGGTTCAGCTGAATGAAGGGACCTCTTGTAGTAGCGTGGACCTAACCAGCTCACTGTGTTTTTGTGCTGCTGTTGAGGAGAAGCTGCTTTCTTGAAACATAGTCAGAACTCACAGCCCTGGATCATTATCTAAGCCAGGGAGAACTGCTACTATAAACACTCACATTCTGCAGCCGTTTTACATTCTGCACTGTTGCACCCCAGTCACGAGGAAGCAGCCAGGAAGAAATTTCCCTGTTGGGATCTGTGTCTCCTCAGGGCAACTGGAACAGAAGGGTTTCTGTGGAAATCCCTGACATTTATTTGACCTTGCATGAGAATGTTTCTCCAAAGATTGTTTTTATTTAATTTTTTTAAGGTTTCTGTGTTGTCACATTGCAAGTCTTTGTCAGAGTGTGGGCAGTGAAGTCACTCTTCAAAGTGTTTGCGCATTCTCTATGTGAAGTGAGTCAGGATAAATGTGGTCAGCAACACCAGAGTCTTTAACCCGTTCTGATACTGTATCAGATTAAAAGGCAGCTGGTCCAACATCAGCGACAGCAGTGGCACTGAAAACTCAGATCAAAGACGGGGTCCACCTCCCTCTCGCTGCAGCAGTGGTTGGCCTACTGAGCCTTTGATCGCCTGAAAGGAAGAAGGGATGATACTGTAGCTAAGGAATTTAGACAAAGACAGAGTTTGCCATCTATTTACTGACATTAACTAAAGCCTCTTTGGTTTCTGACTGCTCTGTCACTGGGGGTTCCTGAGGTTTGGTTGTTCTTCATTTGAGGACAGGAGTCTGAACAGTGTCATTTGATTGGATTGCAAAGAACAAAAGTTCAAATACAAAAAGCAGACATGAACATAAAAGCTATCCACATGTTATTTTAAGCCAAATTCTTTGGTTTTCTCCTTTCTCTCATTCACAGCAAAAAGCCTCAGGCAAGGTGCTATTTGACCTCGTGTGCTCCCACATGAACCTCATTGAGGCTGACTACTTTGGCTTGGAGTTTCAGAACCATCAAAAGATGATAGTGAGTGAGGATGGAAATAAAAATGACAGAGTCTTTTTATATACATCTCAGAGTTTGATTTGCATAAACCCAGCTAATTTTTACCGTCTTTTTTTTCTTCAGGTTTGGTTGGACCACATCAAGCCCATTATCAAACAGCTCAGACGTAAGTGTTTCAAAATGCTAATGTTACAACATCTTTTAGAATACCTTTGGTTTGAAAGCTTTTATCTGTAGAAAACAGCCATCCAAACATTCGAATGACTCTAAATTAGGATTGATATGAATCATATACTTATGACTATTTTGCAACTAATCTTTAGAATTTTAACTCTTATTTTGTTTTATTACAATATTAATTCATCTTCCATAGGACCGAAACACACAATCTTGAGGTTTGCTGTGAAATTCTTCCCTCCAGACCATGCCCAGCTACTGGAGGAGCTGACAAGGTGAACTCCTTTTCACATACACTGTAATTAAACTCCTTCAAACTCACATCACGTTATGTTTTCCTGTTGCCATTGAAATGCCCATTTATATAGGGTATGTCAATTATTTTAGCTGTGGTTGGAAGTGATCGTAAAAGCATAAATCAAACATGTGCTTCAATTCCCAAAAGATTTATTCCCTCCTCAGCTATGCAACTCACATGTCATCGCTGCCATGTTTCTGATTTAGTCCCCTAGAGATTAGCATGGAGCTAATGATTTTTTTTTTTTTTTTGGTTTCTGTTTCCTCGTTCTGGAGCTGTCACGTGACTTGCATGTTTTTACATCCAGGGTGGAGAAATAACGGGGACAGAGAACGTAATTTGCATTGGTTGTGGAAGCTCTATTAAGGGTTCCTGATTCCTCGTTCCATTTTAATATCAGTAGACTTCTTCTATGTATTTATAACTACTTATAAGAGATGTTTTTTTTTTTATATAGCGGCTTGTTAATGTTTCCATTGATAATAGACATACAATAACAATAGATTAACTTACATTCATGCACCATTTATTAACTCTTTATAGACATATATAGCACAATATTTAGCTACATGTACATATGCACACACATATATAAAACCTTTAACTGACTTTAGTGTTCAGCTGTATTTTCTTTAGGTCTGCTGTGACAGATGGGACAAACTCAAACAGTTTCACCACCCTATGATGAAATTGGCAACACTTCTTATCCAGGAACCTGTGCACTTTGTCACACATATTCTGACAATTATGTACAAAGAAAACTAATTATTAACCCTTTTATTTAGACTGTGTTGGTTTTCGATCTGGCCCACATCCAAGAGAAGCAGCTCTTTAACAAAGGACAGTCAGTAAATCTTAATAATCAATAAATGATTTCACTTAACTTAATACTGTAGCCACGCAATTCAAAATGTTTACTTGAGCAACTTCTTTTAGACCATAAATGAAGTCTTGTATCATAAAAAACACAGTTTTAGTGATTCCCTTATTCTTGTGGATGAATTCGGCTCTATTTGTTGAGCTGATCCAGAGGTTTATTGGATTTATCTCCAGTGCTGCTGGAAACCATTTCCACAATACTCTGGGGTATAATATGAAACCTGTTATTGTGCAGATACCTGTTTGCCCTCCAGATCAAACATGATCTTTCCTCTGGACATCTGACGTCCAATGACAGCAGCGCTGCACTGATGGTCTCACACATTATCCAGTGTAAGTGTCTGTCATGTTTCCTCATTTAGCTCAAGTGACCAAAGTGTTGACAGATTAGATAACTCTTTAAAAACACTTTGTATTTAATTCACATTGAACTTATCATCAAACGTTGTCATTTAGCACACTGCACACCATTACAAATTGATTATCTGTGTGTTGCTATGGATACCTTTCAGTTAGATGCATTGAACGTAATCTTGCAGAACAGATTTCGAGCAGCTACACACGTGATTAGACTACACAAATTATTATTGTTAATTTTTATGAAAAGCATCACTGAAGCTGTTCTGGAGGTTTACTTACTCTCTTTTGTCACCTGAGTATGTGTGTGTGTGTTTTTGCAGACATTTATACATTAACTTAACCTTTTTTGCTATTTTCTCCTGCATTTAAGCTGAGATTGGGGACTTTGAGGAGAGCCAGTGCCGGTCACACCTCCTCAACAACAACTACATCCCAGATCAAATGCCCCTGATTGACAAGATCATGGAGTTTCACTCAAACAATAGGTGAGTTCTAAAAACAAGGTACAGTATATTTTTGGATCCAAAAGCCCCTCTACATAAGATTGCTAAAACAGGAGCTGAACACAAATCATGTTCAACTGTGAAAAGGAAAAGTTGTTTCAGTCCTTGTGCACATCCCACAGGGGAAGTATTATTGTACAGGTGTCACATTCAGGAAACCAGTCTCAAATGAATGGGTTGTTTCTCAGTAGTGCTCTGTGGAGTTTTTTTTTTTAATTACAGACCCACTAAAAATCCTACAGGCCAGTAGTGGATTTAAATCTGTGTTCTACACTCTATCAGGAAAAGGTTGCATTGCTGCAAACTGGGATCTGAAAGCTTCCTTCAACCCATAAAAAACTCAGACAGCTGTTATGAGCTGGGTCAGTGGGTTAGAAACCCAGATTTTTTTAGTTTATTCTCAGGTGTCTAATGCAGGAGTTCTTGTGAAGTGAATAATGTTATTGAGCTTGACTGTTTTTCCCAGTTCTTTCCCTAGTATCTGCCTTTAGTTTAGGGCGGGATGCTACTGGGAGTAAATTATTGGATACCTTCCAGATTTCCTCCAACCATCCTGCCTCAAAATGTCAAAACCATCAGTGCACAAGCTTGAATCTCAGCCAAAGCTTTGCAAGCCCTTGTTTCACCTCTACATCACCATAGGCTGCTCCAGAGATGGACACACAGTGGGCGGCTGGTGATATACATGAAAGGAGCTCAATTAGATTTGACTGCTCTCTTTGACTTGCTCTTTTTCTCCCCGTAGGCTTTCTTCGTTGATAACTGTAACTGCAGTCCTTCTGGCTGGATGCCATGCTGAGTTAAATCTCTGATTAAGCACCATACACAGGAAACAGGAAGGCTTATCTGCTGATAAGAATTAGAAAAGTTAGTTAGTGTTTGCAACCCCTCCCCAACCTTCCACTACTGCTCCAAAAGCTCAAATAATCATGAGAAATCTGGATCCACTCGGACTTGGTCTTTTACCTCAATTAGTGAGACACAGAGCAGGATGACATTTATTTGTCCAAAAAGGTTCTGAAAGAATAATCAGTGCCACGGTGGGCTTTTGTTAAGTCAAAGTGTTATAACCTGGGAATAAAATGAGCCTCTTTTAGTTAGTGCTTCAAATAATCTCCTGTGTCTAGTCTTGTTCAAAGCACACACTACTTTTTTGAAAACCAACATAAGAATTTAGCTCTATTATGTCTATATTTATTATTTTTTTTGTGTTTTAACCTGTTATTGTTGCGTTTTGTGTTGCAGAGGTCAAACACCAGCAGAATCTGACTATCAATTACTAGAAGTGGCCCGTAGGTTGGAAATGTACGGGATTCGCCTTCACCCTGCCAAAGATCGGGAAGGCACAAAATTAAGCCTGGCTGTGGCACACACCGGTGTTCTCGTCTTTCAGGTGAGCCACACTGGTTTGTAGGTGAACCTGTGTGTGAGAGTGTGTGTTTGAATGGTGATTGGTGTAAGTAGTCCAAAAGGCACAGAGGTGGATATGAAAAAACTGTGATCAGCATTTTGCATCTGTTCATTTGTGGTTCTCCGTCCTCTTTCTTGGGAAGGTTTGCCTGTTTGGTTGGTATTGTGGACTTATAGGTTAATCACTATTTTCATCGCTGCAGGGACACACAAAGATTAACGCCTTCAACTGGTCTAAGGTTCGGAAACTGAGCTTCAAGAGGAAACGTTTTCTCATCAAGCTAAGGCCGGATTTAAATGT
This sequence comes from Channa argus, assembly GCF_033026475.1. Lineage (NCBI taxonomy): Eukaryota > Metazoa > Chordata > Actinopteri > Anabantiformes > Channidae > Channa > Channa argus. The sequence continues at coordinate 14,258,364 of NC_090205.1, forward strand.
AAGTTCTGTTTCTGCGATATAATCTGTGTTGTAAAATCATTTAATAAAAGAATTATTGCCATTTTAAATTATGTCGTTATTTGTCTCTATTTCAGCAGAGTTCATATCAGGACACTTTGGAGTTTCTGATGGCCAGTAGGGACTGTTGTAAAGTCTTCTGGAAGATCTGTGTTGAATACCACGCTTTCTTTCGTCTCTTTGAGGAGCCAAAGCCCAAGCCCAAGCCTGTGCTCTTCACACGAGGCTCTTCCTTCAGATTCAGGTAGAAAGTTTGCATTGTAAAGTTGGTTTCAGCCTCTCAGAATCGCTGTCTACTAGCAGTGTACTACAGTTCTGCCTAAAGGCACCTTTACCTCTCCTTGTGTTTGTCTCTGCAGCGGTCGCACACAGAAGCAGGTGATTGATTATATGAAGGAGACTGAGTTTAAAAAGATTCCATTTGACAGGTAAAGACTAGAGACATGTTGGACATACTTAGTCTGTATAAGGGTACTTAAAGTGTGTAACACTGCCCTTCAACGTTGTGTCTGCCAGGAAACACAGTCGAGTCCAACACAACAGCCGCCTGTCACCGGTTCCTTCTCCACGTCACAATGAAGTGCCAACAGCAGTGAGTGTCTGAGTTTCTTTAGCGCATCTACAGTGCACGAATGACCACAAAATATCTGTGCTGTCTAATGACTCTCATCATGGTTGTTATAGGTTTGACACATACTTTATATGAGTCTTACTTTACATACTTGTCTTACATACTTTATAACCCTTTGGCATTAAGGCCACGTTAGTGTGCGTCACAAGAAAGCTTCTGGGCCTGTCAGGGTGTCCAACCAACTGGATCTTTGATCACAGTATACACTACTATGCAAGTCTAGTTTATGTCCACATTTACATTGTTTGGAACTTCCCTTCTTCCTGGATTCTACAGTATTGCGTTATTTATTGGCGCATGACCATCAAACCAACAGTAGTAGTATGCTTTATGCCACCTTTATGATCAAATGTGGACACGTTCATCTTCTGCCTAAGCTTTTGGAGCATGCACAAAAGTTACAAACAGGCTCATCAAACCTGTCAAAAACTCTATAGGGTACTTTCAAGTGAGACAGAATAAATAAAAAAAGTAGCATATTATTAACAATCCAAATCAAAGAAAACCATGAATAAAAAGCAATCTTGAAATTCTTTTATTCTCTGCCTTTGTCTATTTTTGTCAGAGTGGTGCTGCCAGTGACAGAGTGGACTCTTCTCCTCGGCGTCACTGGACAGAGTCAGCATTGGTGAGTGCAGAAGACCCATCAGGCTCAAGGACTACGAGGGCAAGTCCATCTCAACAGAGAAGTGGCCATGAGGAAAGAACGGGGTCAGTCTCCAGGACAGAAGACACTAGAGGCTCAACAAGACAGACCCACCCAGAACATCTAAGTACAGGTCCAGCATCTGGGGCTGCAAGAGGCAGCAGCTCTTCCATCCCCTACATTGACTGCAATGATATAGATAACGATTATCACATGTACATCCAGGGTGTCAGTTTGAATCACAGCTGTAGGGAGCAGGCCTTATGTCATCGTGGGTCTGGCTCTGGGAGCATAAACAGGGCTCAACAGGAGCATTTTCTGGGTCGGATGCAACACAGGGAGTCTCCTTCTTTTAAACCATTGCTCAACATGAGCCATGAGTCAGATGAGTCTCCCAGGCAGTCCTGCCAAATGGTTGACCAAAGTCCTTTCCATGGCACCATGGCAGATGTCAGTTCTTATAGTAGAGGGATGCATAGCAGCAGCCCTCTCACAGGCCCACATATGTTGGCTTCAGTGAGTGGTGTCACCAGTCCTGCCCTGGCTACCATCCATCAAGCAGCTCCTCACCATCATGTTGAGCATAATGGCTCTGCTTCCCCTAACTTCAATGAAGGTCAGTACTCCCCCATCTTAAGTCATTCTCCTCACTTACAGAAGCCCCACAGAATGCATCTAAAGTCCAAGACAGACCCAAACCATGTAGCATCCTCCCCACAACCAGGTCCTCTTCTGTCTGCGGCTGAACGTATGGCTGCTCTAGAGCGCCGCATAATGGCCAATGGCCTCTCAGCACCAGGTAGGTCCAGGTGTAGTCCAGGGCAGAAACGTTTAGGGCAGGCTGGTGTCACACATGTGGGCGCAGTTGAAATGAATGACTGCACCACCACTAGTGGTTCAGACTCCAGTGAGTCGGAGGTAGAGCCCACCAACAGGGACAACAGCCCCCTGGTTTGTGAAAACCAAATGGAGACGAATTCTTTTTCCCCTTTACTCAGGAACAAGTTTTCCTTTGGCAGCCTCCAGTTGGATGAGGAGGCAGATGAGGACGGATGCCATGCCTTCAGCGATGATGATGGTGGACAGATTTCCAGCTGTTAATGCAAAGAAAGCACAAACAGCTGTGTAGTGAAAGAACTCAGTGTCCAATGGGTGACAGATTATTTCTATCAGGAGACTACTTATATCCCCACACTCCATGTTCGCAGTAGATTTCTGAAGCACAGCACCAGCTACTAAAAACACTTTTGAGCCCTCTCTTTCATGGAGAAGTAGTTCAAATTGCTAGATTGTATGAAGAAAGGAATGTGTTAAGAGTTTTCTTGTTTGCTGCATGAAGGGGCTTACTCTCCCCGCCCCCTCCCCCGATTCAATTTGCACGTCCCTACTGAATTACACAAGTGCCATGTTAGGCTTTAACTGTGAATAGCTACTAATTAATTAAACCCACAGAGACTACAGAGAATTAGTGTCTGTTTTTTGGGGTTTTAAAATTCAAGATGATCAAAACAGAACGTATTGTTCCAGTTGCACTTTTTCTCACACACTTCACTGGATCTTGTTGTAGAGTTGTTGAATGTTCAATTCCGTTTCTGTCTCATATGCCTTATGATTTCCCACAGGGAAATACACATTTCATTCTGCAGTTGTCTGTAGACAGAATATTTGATCTTTTTTTTCAGGTGGATAACTTGAAAAAATTGGTCTTGTTTGTACAGTTGTATGAAAAACACACCTTGTGTTAAGTGTCAATCTCCTTTGGAGACCTGTGAATGAATTATTGTGAAGGTTATTGTAAGATTTCTAAGCATTTATTGGCCATAATGTCCTTTTTATGGTATAACACTGTTTGTGTGGCGTGTAACTGTTTTGAGAGTTGCATCTTTAGCCATAAGTGTTTGTTGTCAAAGAGGAAAGTTAATTGATATCGTGCAAATACCATTTTGATCATCTGATTAGTATTGTTAATGTTGACAGTACAGCAGAGACGGTGTAGGAGACTAGCAGTGGCTACGTTAGAAAAGAAAATGTTTAGCTACTTCTCCGCAGTTTATAGCTCTTTAACTCACTGTTGACATCTCCCTTTGAACTTGACTCATGCTTGAGTCTCACACATTTTCCCACAGTTACGGTGTCCACAGACTTTACTTTTATTTCTCTCTTTTGTTTTTTGTTTTTTTTATCTTTTCAGTATTCTTTTTCACTTCTGTCTTTGTGCTTGTTTTATCTGTTTATCAATGTGATGACGTTATATCACACTTCTTTCTGTTTCTTTGTCCAATATATGCATTTGTCTGTCAGCATGAAACTTTTTTTTTTCTTTTTTTTTTTTTCATGACTGCATGTAATCTTGTTCTGTCACTCACTTAAATGTGTGTGGTGAAGAAAAAGATCTAGCTCACTGCTGTCTGGGTTCCTTTCTGTGCAATGATTCAGTTAATTATTCCATAGGAGAGAAAACACAAGCTGGGGGAAGTGGGTTACAGATGACAGGAGCTTGGGAATATAGGAAAATAGAAGCAGATTTCAGTATCTGTGGGTATGTGTACAGCATGTGTGAAAGGCATTTTAAGATCAGCACCTCAAAGTGTTTGAGTCTCTTGGCTCATCAGTCACTGTTGACTGCCTTTGCAGTAGTCCCAGATGTTTCCAGCACCGACATCAAAAAGCGTAGTGAGATGTGGTTTAATTTTTCTTGGTCTATTTTAGATTTTCTGAATGTTTTGATGCTTTAACATTATCAAAAAATGTCAAAGCTGCATGACATTTATTAAGCACAGAGAAGATACATTTGTTTGTGGGAATTACTGGATCACTGCAGTTGGGGGAACCCTCCTTGGTGCACAAATCTCTCTTATAGACCTGGAGTACATAACTGACAAGGAGATGGTAGAAAATACCTGTTTTTAAATTTAGCTATTAAACTCTAAACCCTCTAACGTTGTTTGTCCTGGGTCTGTAGGCGAGACTTGTGTGTTTTTTGTTGTTTTTTTTTTTCAACCTCTGACTTTCTTAAGGGTGGATTTCCAATGCATGATAGGTGTGGTACACATTATTTTGCATGTTGTGTGCTGTATCTACTGTAATATATAAGTAATGCTCACAATCACTTCACAGTTCATAGTTTCTCCACATAGTTTCTCCACATTCTTCACAGTAGATAATTTGATTTTAGAGCTTAGGCCTTCATGCAATACTTAAGTGAATATTTTTTTTTAATAAAATATAAATACACAGTATTTCTACAAGTTAACTGTCATTAATATAAGTAAATTGAATATAAAACAAATTTGCATTCATTGACTGAATTATGTATGTTTGGTAATTTTGACACGGATTATAGCAATTACTATTACTCATAACAAAAAATCTTTTTATTGAAATATATTTTTATATTTAATATTAGACAAGGACGAGAAAATGCATGACTTTACATTTTCACTTACTACTGTACACCTCCACCTTCCCCATCTCTCAGTCAGTATCTCATACACTCACTCAGTGTCCCTATAGACACTCACAGGACTTGGACCTTTGTGCTACTTTTCTATTCAGTTAACAGTGTAAATATGCTATTTTAGAGTCAATAAAGATGCTCTTTATAAAGTCATATTTCTGGATCTTCTGTTTGAGACCCCAGAAGTCGGTGCCTGGTGCTCCTTGTAAATGCTAGACTTTCCCCCCTGTCTCATGTCTCCTGTGGTTTAGTGGTGTTGGTTGGTGGGTGTCTGTGCATATGTCTTTTTACTATACTCATCTGTAGCTGTCTGTCTGCTTCACCTCTTTCCTCTGTAGTGTTTAGACTGTGTCCTTCCCAGAATTGTGCTAACTCTGACGAATAGTTGCACTAGCCTTAGGTGATGTGTGCATCACTATTATGCTAGTGCGGACACACCAGGGGGCAACAGAGAGAGTTGGGCAATTCACAGCCAAACCATAGGAAATAAGCGGTGTCAGCATTGTCAGAGTAGATGACAGGAAGTAAGTCACTCATCTGGAAGCTCCTGCAGAATGTGTTTCAGCTTGTGACTGATTAGTGAGGCAGAAAGGATGCCAGAGCTGTCTGGACTGCTGAGTGAATCATAGCAGATTCTGATCCTGGGTCAAACTGTGTTTGTAAATACTAAAATAGCTTCAAGTAGCCTTGCCCATGGCTGACCCTTGCCATGTTGGACGATGAGTAAATGCTGGAAAGCATTTTAGTAGCAAACTGCAAATTTGCTGGTGATTTTCTCGTAGTTGTTTTGTCTGATCTACAGTTTTAAAAAAACACTCAAAAGTCATTTATTTATCACTTAATTACATTTAAAATTTGTCTTTGTAATGATATAATAAGTCATACTATGTGCCAAACTCCACCCATTTCACAGTTCCAGTATGTCAGTGAAAATACAAATTATATTTTTAGCCAGATCAAGTTTGGTGATACGTTGTCATAAATATTTTACTCAGTCTAACTATGACCTGTTCTCCACTCATTGTGGCTGGTGTGTGACCCCATGCAGATGTGGTGTCTAACAGTCCTCACCTGTCTGCCTCCTCTGGACACTCCCATGGTATGGTTAACGGTCAGAAGTCACTGGAGCTGTGCAGCCACAGCCCAGATGGTCGACAACCCTCCCCACTCACCAGCCCGCTGCTCAACGACGCCTGCAGCATTCGCACAGATGATGAAGACGAGGTTCGGAGAAAGGTTTGTCAATCAGAAGCACTTCATTATATTGCACAGTGTGATTTCTTTTTTTTTTCTAAACTTATGCTTCAAATCCACCGTTGAATACTCAGAATAGCACAGGACCTAGATTACCTGCCCTAAATAAATCTCCTTTGAGACATAAGCAGTGTTTTTCTGTACATTTGCTCTGAGAAATGGGTTAGACGGGCAATACCACGAATGAGGCTCCAAACACTGTTGGCTCATACTTGGGTAGTTCAGACGTTGGTGCTCATTGTCCTTTCACTGTTGTGATGCTGTTGCAGCGGTTTCCAACAGATCGGGCCTACTTCATCGCCAAGGAGCTGCTGACCACAGAAAGGACGTATGTGAAGGACCTGGAGGTGATAACTGTGGTAAGACAGGACAAGTCCACTCGCCAACATGCTGCTCTACTGTTTGTTTTCTGGTGTTTTGTCCACTGGGTAGAAAACATTGATTATTCCAGTTAGCTGCTCCATAGCAGAGCAGTCGCCAAAACACAAAGTCAGGCAGTGACAGTATTATTTTGGCAGATTCGATTTTTTTCTATTCTTTTTTTTTATCACTCCCCACGCTTTGAAATGCATTTATCTTTTTCACTCTAGGCTGTGAATATTAAACCACGTTTGTGTTTAAAGAGAGCTGGAACAAGCTGCATGTTCATCTTACTGTTTCAGACCTTTAGATTTTACCGGCTTGGTACAAGCATGTGGGCAACATTTCATTTGATATTATCTAAAAGGAAATGCAGCCGAGAACAGGATATTAATGTGCGGTCCAGCTCATGGGCTCAAGGATCTTCCTACCAGGTTCTACTGAAGCATTGCTGTCATTTGATTTTGTACGTGTGTGGAGAAACAAGGGGGTTTAAAGGCTGAAGGGTTTCTCTTTTTAGAAATGCTTTTCACACATCTCATAAATATTTTGGTTGGCTCGTGTCCTTATTCTTGTTTCAGCTGTGTGTGTGTGTGTGTGCATGTGTGTGCGTGTGCGCGCGCTGTTTTTCTATCAGTGTCTCGTTTCCCATAAACTGGATGCTAATACTGCTGTTGTGGGTGAAGTCATCTGAGTAACAGCTGGTGCTTCTTCTCAGGCCCTTTCAGAAACGCTCACTTTTCCCAAGACTGTATTCCTTTTCCCATCACGTCCCCTAAATAAAGCAGTTTTCTGTCTGCTGGGCCCAAACACACATAACATTTGGCTTCAATCTGACTTAATGAAATGATAGTGTTAGGGATGACTGGCTATTGATTCTTCCGTTCATCCGCAGGCAATTAAAGGATTTAAGAGATATCACAAGGCTAAGGTACAATACCAGAAACAAAGTAGAAAGCTTTTGGAAAGACCCTGTAAACATCTGCTCAAACACAGCACTGAACAGTCTTTGCTTGTGTGAAACTTTTCAATCTTTTTACAAGCTTGAAACCAGAACATTAGTGCTTGAGTTACCTGATGGACAGATGTACATGTCCACTTTTCTTTCAGCGTGTCTTTCAACATGACTTTTATTGTCTTTACTCTAATATACGTGTATACCTGGGTTCTCAGTCCTTCCAGAATGCTGTAGGACAAGACGAGGCCACTCCAGACTCTCTGAAGAACATTATCCTCTCCACCTTTGAGCCTCTTCACACGTTCCACATAGGTTTTCTCAGGGAGGTGGAGCAGAGGCTGGCTCTGTGGTGAGTCCCCTTCACATCCCCTGCAGGGTTAAGACCAGGCTCACTGATATGGTGGTTTGTTTTTGGTCCAATTTGTCGTGACTTTTGCCCCGGTTTTAACAAGTTTTATTGGTATTTAGTCTGAGAGGGTGACCGGGTCCCTCTAGATGACCTGAAGAACTATTGTCTCCATGGCAACAGTCATGCTGCACCATGGCAAGTATTTTCTTGCCTGTGGGATTCTGCTGTCTGGTCTCCTTAATGATTTGTGTTTTACCTACATTAAAACACACTGAATCTCTCACACACAGTCAGTCATGCAGACAGTGATAACCTAAAGCCTGTCAGGCTGTTAACATATGCACCCATTAACTGCAGACATACAGTTTAGTATTTTTGTTGTTGGCTAGTCATTGTTATAGATTCATTTATATAAATAGCCAGCTCTACATCTTTAAATATTCAAATATTGTAGTTTCAGGCACTTTTGTCATTTTGACCTTAATGATAAAGCCTGTGGCCACAGATGTCATGTAGTCATTGATAAATGTGTTTTACAGACTAAGATGTGTTCCCCTAAAGCTTCTGCTAAAATGCTGTGCCAAATTAATAAATATTCTGAATGAATCCAGTAATGGCAGCTCATTACTTCTGCAGTCTGTATGATGGAAAGTCATGCTCAGTGGTGACACCTCCTGGTGGGTCCTCTCCCAAACTTCAAAGAGGCTTTTCCAAATTCATCGGCATTTCTATTGCTAAATTGAAGCATCATTTTTGTAATCAATAGGCTTTTGTGCAGCTTAGACAGTTAAATAACTGTCTATAAAGGCTCCATAATGTTTCACAGAATAGAAACTTGCTGTTTCATGTCACTTTTAGGGAAGGACGTTCCAATGCTCACATCAAAGGAGACTACCAACGCATTGGAGATGTCTTGTTAAAAAACATACAAGGCTTGAGGGTGAGACGGCACTTTCTATCAAATTTTTACATGTTTGTGCACATAATGGAACTTTTGCTTATATACCATTTTTATCTCTGTTCAGCCCCTAACAGCAGCCCTGCATAAGCAGTCTGAAGTTCTGCTGGAGCTGGAAAAGGCGTGCAGAGCATCCCGCAAATTGGAAGCTCTTTGCAGGGACTTTGAGCTGCAAAAGGTCTGTTACATTCCCCTCACAGTCTTCATTCTGCGACCTCTGCACCGCCTCATTCATTACAAGCAGATCCTGGAGCGTCTGTGCAAACACTACCTGGCAACTCATGTGGACTTCAGGGACTGCAGAGGTAGAGTAGCTCTACACACCAGGTCTTCTGGTCCATTATCAAACACAGGGAATCAAACCGTGTTCTTTTTAATCTGTGGCTTCTGTGTAGCTGCCCTGGCAGATGTGTCTGAGGTGGTGGACCAGCTTCAGGGAAACCTAATCAAGATGGAGAACTTCCAGAAGCTTCTTGAGTTTAAGAAGGATTTGATTGGCGTCGACAATCTTGTTGTTCCTGGTCGGGTGAGTTTAAAACTTAAAAGAATGGACCGGCAGAGCTTTTAAATTTCTGTGTGACTTCCAAACATCAATTTATGTCTTTCAAAGAAGACACTACCACAATAGCATGTGTTTTTCTTTTTTCTTTTTCTCAGGAATTCATCAGGTTAGGCTGTCTCAGCAAACTGTCTGGAAAAGGCCTACAGCAGCGAATGTTTTTCCTGGTAACACCTACTTTCTGAGATTGGGTCATGTGACTAATTTAAATATCTAGCTATGTGACCTCATCACGTATTACTCACATCGTGTTTGCTCATGTGAAGCAACTACACACTTTCTTGCAGGGAAAAAAACACATGTTGCTCAGACTTTGATAGTGTTGTGTTATGTGGGTGTTTTACACATGTGCTTTGGTTTGGTTGGCAACATATGTATGGAGGAGCAGTGAGCTGAAAAATAATATAAATCGTGTTCCTTTCAGTTAATAACCCAGTATTTATGACTAATTGTTTGTGCCTCCTTAGAACATTTTATTGCGTGAGATACATTCAGTTTAGTAATTTAAAATCAAATCAAATCAAATTTTAAATCAAATGCATTTGAAACATTGTTAAATGACGCCTTCACTCATATTGAACTTCGTTTGGTTCAAGGTTAAGTAGTCCATGTAAATGAATGCCCCCTGGCTTCCCTACATTAAAATATCTCGCTACTTCTAGCTGAAAAATGCCTCCAGATGATGTCACTTGGAGGAACCTTTAATTCAGATTATGTCATCTTGTTGCTCTCATCATTAGAGTTCAGATGATGTAATCTGGAGGAGTTTTTCAGGTAGGAGCAGAGAAATATCCTAATATAGGGAAGCCAGAGGGAAGTTTAAATGCTATAATGTACATTTACACCCTAAACTACAGTCATAAAGAGCAAGTTCATTATCACTAAAGTCACCCTTTAAGTAACTTTTTCCTTCTGTGTTTCATATTAGTTCAGTGACGTCATCTTGTACACGAGTCGAGGGATGACGGCAACTAATCAGTTCAAAGTGCATGGCCAGCTGCCAATCCATGGCATGACAGTAAGTGATGTGTCTCACAACTGAGCGCAGAGTGCTTCAAATGGCTGTCAGCAGTTTGTCATTGCTGCAGATAAACTGTCTCAAACAGCTGAACTGCAGCACTGTCAGCAGCACACACATTCACATATTTTCAGGACAGCTTCACATGTCCTTCTCTCTCACTTCCATTTCAAACTCACTGCCTACTTCTTTTCCTCTCTGTCTATTTTGGTCCTTGCTGTCCTAGATACCCCTACTCTGTAATGTTTTTTCTGTGTCGCTGTTCTTCCTCTAGATCAGAGAGAGCGAAGATGAGTGGGGTGTACCTCACGCCTTTACGCTGGTTGGAGAGCAGCAGTCGGTGGTAGTGGCAGCAAGGTAAGACGAACAGCACACATGTACCTTGTACCTAGACTTAAAATTAACCCAGATGAGCTCTGTGTGTGTTTTAAGATGTTGCCAAGGAGCTGTTTGAGAATCATTACACATGCCCTCTGGTTGAATGCCTTGAGTTCCCACAAATTATGAAAAACTTGTAGAAAACAATTTGCACCTGGGATGGCATGTATTCGTTTGTTAAAATCTTTTTACAGTTTCAGTTTGATTTACTCACTGAAATCTACAAACTTCCAGTTGCTGTCCTTCAGAGGAGAAATTAAGTAAAAAAAAAAAAGTTTATATTCTAACCTAGATGACTTTCAATTATAGTAAGCATAGCATTTATAATTTATGGGTGGAGTCGTGTTTCAAGGACATTTTGGGCCCTGGGCTTTACCTCTCAGGCTGCAATAAGACATATTTCTCTACCGTGTGAGTAGTGGAGTTTGCACCTGCACAGCAGGTACAGTCAAGGACTGACATCACTCCACACATTTTAAGTTGTCACGTTCCAGGTGGCTGTTTTAGACTTCAGACTCATTAGTCAGTTATAAAAAAATATTTTTTTTTGCAGCCTGGAATTGTTGGATTTTAAATGGAGTTAATTAATATTACATGTGATGTGTATTTGTTTTTCTTTTTCTTTTCTTATTTCATGATTCTTTTGTTTGTTCTACTGCTCTACACTTTTTTCACTCTGACAAAAAAATAAAAGACAGTCACTTTTTTGTCTTCAAACTAACATTTTGATGATTCAGTTTCCATTAATGAGCAGATGGCGTCTTGGTGTCTGTGTGTCTTTTTTTAGGGAAATTTGGCAGGACACCCAGTTCCAACTTTTGACATGCTTGTTAACAGGATAATTTCTAACCACCAGACCATCCTGCTGTGAACCTTGCCTGTTTTGTTCATTTGTTATATTTGCCTATTTTCTCTATAGTTCTTTAACAGAGATGGAGAAGTGGATGGAGGACATAAAAATGGCGATAGAAATGGCAAAAACCAGAAATGGGCCTTCATCTGACCTTGTGACCTGCAATCTGACAGACATCAGTAAGTTACTGCAAAATAAGTTGCTTATGTGTACTTCAGTCTGGACTTTAGTCCAACAGTAAGTTAAAAAAAAAAAACTTTTGACGAACCTTACCTATCAGAAAACTGACTGAATTTCCAGATACACAAGACTTCATCAGATTTGTGAATGATCTGACACTGTATGTGTTTTAGTGCCCTTCTCCCCTCATCATCCTGCCCATTGTCTAGCAGTAACAACCTCCTGACTTTCCCAGAATGCCCTGAAGACACCTCGGTGGAAGCAGAGTCTGAGGACGACATGACAGCTTCACAAACCTCGCTGGAGAGGCCCACCCCTCAGCGTGGTAACACTATGGTGCACGTGTGCTGGCACAGGAACACCAGTGTGTCCATGGTGGACTTTAGCATAGCTGTGGAGGTACCAGCCAAACCTCAGCACTCAACTTCAGACCTGCCCCCCCCCTCCTGCCTCGCTGTTTTATTCCTCTGTTTTTAAGTGTGGGCTGTATCTGAATTCACTTTGATTATTTCCCAGTGGGAACATTATCCTCCTGTGCTGCACTTTATCTTCCTGTTCAACGACAAGTGTGAATATTTAGTAGAATTCAACTACTTCTCAGTAGTACTCACTCGAGGAAGAGTTTTTTTATTTTTTTTAAACAACAGCACCATCTGACAGCATATAGCATACATACAAGGGAGATGTTTTTATCCAAAGTGACTCAAACGTAAAGAACACACATTAAGGGAAACTCGGCATTAAGCTTTTCCTAAAGACTCTTCTGACATATGGACACGAAGAACTCTGACTCAACCCAGTGTCCCTGTGGTTTGTGGATGACTACTGTCTCACCTGAGCCACAGCCCTCCCATATGTGACCCAAAACAGTAAAGTTGTGGGCTGAACAGCCAAGAGCCATTAATACCCATTTTCAATTGTATTTTGTTTACATCCATGTTTTTTAGTTAGCATTCCTCTTGTTCTCTACGGCATTTTACACTTGCAAATTAGCACCACTGACTGTCAATCACTAGAGCATGAAACTGGCAGCAGTATGTGAATTGCTCCACAGTCACGCGTGAATATGCACAAGTGCATTCCCACATGTTTGAACAATACCAACAAAACAAAATTCCTGCTTGTAAATGATTGCTCTGATCTGCTGGTTTAAAGAACCTAGATAAATTTTCATGAACTTTGTTGACAACTGCAGATCATGGGTCTAAAGATTTTGCATCAGAGTCTCTGATTGCAGAATCTGTGGATAATGTTCCCACCGTTTCCCCTTTTGGCTGACAGCAGCCACCCTAATGTCCTTATCTATACTCAAAACTGTGGCATTCCTGTGTCTTTCTGTCCTTTTTCTTCGCTCTTGGCACTTAAAATGTCTGTTCATCTATAAATAGAGTGAGAGCAGTACGTAGATGTGCTAAATGTGCTCATCTCACAGAGAACGGATCCTGTTTTGGGATGTAGTCTCCCTACAACCCAGCTGTGTCCTGATCTAGTTCTGCTCTTCCTCTTTAGTTGTAACAACGTCCTTTTCACAGCCTTGCCTGGATACACCGCCAGCCTCCGTGTTGACCCCTGCCACTGCATGCCTGTATTTCACCTACTCAGTCTCTGTGTTTCTGTCCCTCCTTCCCCCCTGTCTGTTTTTTCTCTCTCTGTCTCTCTTTTTCCCATGCGTCTGTCCGATCCTCCGTGGTAGAGGACCCTAGTCCAGTCAGTGAGAATAAGGCCCCCCTGGTGGGGCCCCCAAGTGGCCAGGGACCAGTGCCTCTGTCTGTTATCAGCTGGTACCGTGTTCAGAGCCTTTCCTTTAGTGAATCCTGCAGGAGTCTAGAGGTAAAGAAGCCAGGCAGGCAGGAGAGGCCCTGTATTTGTCTGTACTTGAACTGCACCCTAGGAGCGAACAGCTACAACATATTTGTAGATTAGAGACACATTTGTTGCTTTTTTATAAACTTTTGACAGAGAACTAAAGCTTGAACTGAATCATAACGTAATGTAAGAGGAAAAACTGCTACAAACTGCTAAGTTGCTCTCAGCTTATTTCCAGTTTTATAGTTAATGTTTTATAAAAATAAGTGGTTCCCAAATGTTCCCAAATAAGGCTTCTCAGAGGGTATGTCTGCAGTAAGTAGAGGTTAAATGGGAAGATTATATAGGTGTATACAGTATACACTTATAGGAGAAAAACACAATCTGTAATGTTTTTCCTACTGGTCTAGCCTCTTGAATAGACCAGCTGCTCAGTACATGCCCCCCACCAACCCACAGTTGTAGCACTACATGCTTTGAGTAACATAAAAAGCAGTTGCTCACTAAGTAAAAATTTAAGTGAAAATATAAAGGCTAAAAGAAACATGCATCTGCTCCCTCATTAAGTAATAAACATACACATGCAAATGTACCTGTATTAATTAACAATCATATTGAAATTCCTACAAGAGGGCACATTGGTGCTGGGAGTGTGGATGAATTGGTACTTAATAATAAATTGGTACAGTATTTATAAATTTAAAGGGCTGTGAGGGTGCTGTGTGTCAGATACAGAAGTATGGTAACCACGGTGTGAAATATGAGAAAACTAAAGATTATTTAAAGGATACTTTGCTTAGCAATAGATTTTCCCAGCAGCCGTCCTCCACATTCTCAGTCCAAAAAGGAAAAAAGTTTCCTACTAATGAAGAGTGTAAAGTGTGTGACTGTTGTTGATATTTGCATATATTTTATCTGATAACTTTTTTCTTTTTGACAGAATCAGTTGTCAGGAAATTTACTGAGGAAGTTCAAGAACAGCAATGGATGGCAGAAGCTCTGGGTGGTTTTCACAAACTTCAGCCTGTTTTTCTACAAGTCTCACCAGGTGATGAACTTTAACACACCACAGCCTCTTTGCGTTAGATCCCCTTCTCAATCTGTGCCTATTTACTCTTGTCTAGACTTAAAAAGAGCTCATCTCTGTGTTGAATGTCAAACCTATGTGTCATGTTAGAGGTAAACGCACTCTCTCATGCAATTTGTCATCTCACTTCTTACCTCAGAAAGTCTTTCAACTACAGATGCAGAAAATTGTTTATTTCTATTTGTAGTAAAGAGAAAATATTCTGTACAAAAGTAAATTTTATATGGATTTTATTATGTTCAAGAACCAACAACTCCGTTAAAAATAAAAATAAAAACTTCCTGAAAGTATGCAGAAGTTGTTTAAAGAAGAAACAAAAATCAGTATTTATATTCAGTTTATTATATTCAAAAATCAGTATTTATATTATATAGTATTTGTATTTATATTCAATAATATATTATAGTAGTAAGGTACAGCTGCATCGAAGTGAATGGAAAAATAAAAAATAAATATTTGAATGAATTTTGAAATTGTATGGGGCTTAGAGTTATGTCAATTAAATGCATTGACATGAGTACAGATTTGGGGCACTGTTTAGCTTCTGCTTCCCCTCCCCAACATTTATTTGACAGTTCCTGTTTAAAGTTACAGTACTTTGTGAGTCAACATTCTATATAACTCAGTGCTAAGTTGGAGCCTGTCACTTTTCAGTTGTCTAATTGTTGATAACAGTTCCCACCAAAGATGTATTTACTCTCAGCTTTTTTTTCCCTTTTTTTTCCTCATTATTTATATTACAGTATGACCTTCCTGATGTATCTTGGGAGCCACTGGACTAAACCATTAAACTATATTGAAAAGCAAAATTCATTTACGTTTTGGTTCAACGTCAATTCTTATTTGTCCTCAGGATGATTATCCACTGGCCAGCCTTCCTCTGCTGGGCTACTCAGTCACCATCCCCTCAGAGTCTGAGAACATCCACAAGGACTACGTCTTCAAACTGCATTTTAAGTCCCACGTCTATTATTTCCGTTCAGAGAGTGAATACACTTTTGAGAGGTACAGTGACGCAGCATCCAGTTGCATGTTTACTAAATGTATTTGCAGTTTTTTTCCGCCTCAGATGCCAGAGAACTGATAGAACGTCTCTGTCTGCCTGCAGGTGGATGGAGGTCATCCGCAGTGCCACGGTTCCCTCCAATCGGTCTCGCGTCCTGAAGAGCAAAGAGTCTCATCCTCACTGACTTCTCCCACCTTGTTTCCACACGCTGACTCCTTCGGGTGGCATGTGCCACTCCTGTCAATCTGGACTCTGTGCTTTTCTTTTCTACACTTATCTGGGACATTTGTACATGCGTCCACGCACATTTGGTGCTTTTTAATGCTTTAATGGTGACATGTCCGCTGGTTTAGACTGCATCAGAAACTGCATTTTTTGGCGTTTTTACTCTCAACTCTGAAACCTCTTTTTAAGGATGTCATTTTTATACTGTTTTCTAATGGCCTAAACCACTTCCTATCTTTCTGATCTTGCATTTTGTCATTGCTTATTTTTACACAGGATCATGTGGATATAGATTTTCAACATTCCTTCTTAGATGGTTAAACTCTCACTGCATTGTCATAATATTTTGTCTACTTGTTCATTTTTATTGAAAATGGCTGCTTTAAAAATACTCTGCAACTTTGGTGCCAAACTGATTTATATTAATGTCCTGGTCTTTTTAATGCTATTTTGTTACAATAGAGATAAGGAGTGTCTCCTACACTGTAAACCATGAAATTTTAAATCATAGTAAACAGGCCACCCTTTAAAGGTTAGTGCTCAGCTCATACCTGGCACAGCACAATGTTCTTGTGTAAAAAAAAAAATAATAATAATACAAATAATAATAAGTTGAAATATGAAATTATTTTGTTGTATTATTGACAAAACCGTAGGCTGAATCACAGTATGGCCAGAGGTAGCTGCCATCAACACAAATGCCATTTCAAATAAATATTCTATTTGCTGATATTTGTTGTATGAATACGTCTCAAACTGTTTTTGCTTTTGTATTATTAACATTAAAGTTCCCTTTCCGCCGTATGAGAAAATGTGACACATTATAATCATTGTATTATAGAAGTAAGCGTAATTGAAAGCTTTAAAGATTATGTGTGAAACAAAAAAAGAACCTTTCAGTTCCAAGTGCCGTCGCCCTCACTGAACTAGGCTGCCTCCTGTATTCAGATACCAGATCTTTTTAATGTATCTAAATGGAAGGAAATATGCATTTGACAGGGTTTTGCAGTGACGCAAATGAATGGGAAATCTCAGTTCTGCTACGAATTGCTGCGTTTTTCCAATCAACAGAGAGCTCTTTGGAAATGAAAGCAATAAAGAACTTATTCAGACCTAATATTTGTGCTACTTGTGTTCTGTTGGAGTGCAGGAGGCAAAAGACATGTTGCCATTTGATAATTGAAACGCATCAGGTTGTGCATGTGTATTGGCAGACATGACCTACAGATGGCATCGCTGACCAAGAAGTTGTGTTCAGTCAGGCCTTAACCACAGTATCCTGTATTACAAATGCATAATACATTCATCATCAAGATCGTAGGTTTTCCAAGTCAAACATTTGTGTAACTTTGATTTGAACTTATGACATGTAATCATACTGTACACTTGGGAATTATTCAGATGTGTTTTAAAGAATCAGAGATTCATATTCTCTCTCTCCTACAGTATATGATAAAATGTGAGTAATGCCAAGAGAATATTTTCTAAACAGTATTAGACTACTAATATAACGTGATACATGTCCAATTCCTAAATTAACTCTTAATTCGGTTAGTTAGGCAGTTAATATCATGCCTGGATGTCTCTGTGTGGATGTGGTCCACAATGGAACCTATAATTTAACATATACTGTACCACCTTCCTTTATCCTTCTCTTAAGACGTACTTCTCACTTACAAACACATCCTTTAGGTCATTACCAATAATGAAGCTCAAGGCAATTAAACACTTTTATTACAAAATCTAATCTGCTCTATTTACAGGCTAATGCGAATCAAACCTACTCGCTTTATTTATTATTTTTCTTGAAAATCTGCTCTAGTGTTAAAAACCATATTTAGATGCCAGGTGACAGAGGAGAGTAGTAACACTTTATTACAGTCTATTAGATGTTTTTTCAGAGTGGTGACCTTTGTGGTAATAGCAAAATAGTGATTCAGTCAAACTGTAAATACTTTCTGTCCAAAGTCCAGGCCCTGCCGCTCGCATAGGGGGCAGGCCTTTAAACCGGCGAGGGGCGGGGTGCGCCGGGGAGACAACCAGATCATGCACCTCCTGTCGTGAGCTGGATGACCAATGACTACTCCACAAGAGGATATATTCTCATGACAACGATAAATCCGATGGAAGCAGGGAAAACTGTACACGCTTACTTTTAAAGCGAAAATAATGAGATTGAAACGTGTGCGTGAATCAGCAGCGGCACCGCAACAACGTGACCCAGCTTCGTACTCGCGGTGCGCGCTACTATGGATCTGAGAGACGGATGAACATTCTCTAAATGTCACTGATTTTAGCTTGTGGATTTGAAGGCTATTGATGCAAAGTGGTGACAAACGATGGCTACTCCTGCGCAGCCGGAGACCAGGAAATTTACGCGGGGTCTGGGGAAACCCGGCACGGCTGCTGAACTCAGGCAAAGTGTCTCTGAGGTGGTGAGGACGTCTGTGCTGGTTGTAAGTACAAAACTTAACATCCTCCTTATCACCCAACTTAACCACCGTGATCAGTGTTGTCCTTTGTGTCTGGAGCGTTAGTGGAGCCGGGAATCGCCTGGATCTTACGCACATATTCAGCTAAGAGCCAGTCGACTTTGGATCAAATGGGTGCGAGCACATGTGGCTGGTGACGGTGGAAAAACAATAGATCGAGGTAGAAGTGTGTGTCCCCGACCTGTACCTGTGGGACAGCGTTGTTGTGGAGAGAGAGGGGGAGAGGTGAAGGGGCTGTTTTAGTTACACTTAAGGTGGAGTATGAGTTGCCACACAACTCTGCAAAGCTGCTGAGTTTGGATCACCTGAGTGGGAGCCCGCACAGTGCAGCTTCAAAGCCACAGTTCATATTATAGAACAAGTGATCCTGGCTTCCAAATGCAGAGAGTGGAGTGAATATTTGAGGTTGACTCCGTAAAGTTTTAAGTAGGGTTATATATTTATCACTGTGTAAAAAGCTCTTAACGTAACCTTAACCTTACATTTGATTGCACACTAAATGCACTTTGTGAACTTTCAGGTTTCCTCACTTTCACTTGTTCAATTTATTGTGTCTTAGTTCATAGAGAGCCCATGTCTAATCAAGGTGTTTGTGCATAGTGTGCCAATGGGGGAACTTGTTTTCATAAGGATGCCCTGAGACAACTTAATACCTCAAGACAAGGGAAAGCATGTGGCTTCGATTTCATGCTTCAGACACATATAAAGTGTCCAGTGACGGTGACATAATGCTGAATTTGACCGTTCACTTCAGAACATCTGGGTGGCGAGGACCTGTCAGTATCACCTTTCCACAGAGCCCTGAGAGGAAAAAGGAGTCGAGCCTTTTGTTGTGTCCGAGTGCGTTGGGTGATTGGTGTTGCGTCTGATTGTTCCAGTTTTCCTGGAAGAAGTTACTAGGTAACCGAAAAGGACACCGTCCAGGCTCTCTGTCAGGGAAATGGAATCCTGAGTCAGGATCCCAGACATCCAACCACACCTTCATATTATTTATTCATTCCCACTATGGTGCACTGCCAGAGGCGTCTGAGGGAGGAGAACAGAAATGGATACAAGTATGTGTGTTGAGAAACCACCAGGCTTAAGGAGGACTGAATTAACTCGCAGAAACTCTGTTTGAGACTTGTGTGTTCAGCAGGTCTGCATATGATGTCAATACATAGCAGAAACTTGTAACTTCAGATTGCCTATAATCCTGCACTGATTATGGGACAATGGATGATGGGGGCGACTGTGGCACAGGAGGTAGACCAGTCATCCATCACTCCCACAGTCCTCCAGTCTCACGTCGAAGTGTCCTTGAGAAAGACACTGAAGACCAACTTAGTTGCTCCCGGTGAGTGTTAGCCAACTTCATAGCAGCCACCCTATTTGTGTGATAGTGTGTGTGTGTCCAATTGGGAGTGCGAATGGCTGAATGAAAAGCAGTGTATATTGCTTTGAGTACCAATAGGTACAAAAGCGCAATACAAGTGCAGACCATTTACCATTTATCATGGGACACAGACATGAAAAAGCCCCACATAACTCCTATATACAGCAGAAGAATGGCACTGATTAATGTTTCATCTCTTTCTGATTGTTTTTCTACTCTTTAGTGTTTGTGGCTATTTTGTATTTCTTTTTAAACGCATAATATTAACAGCTGCTTCATTCAATGGTTCTGGTCTATAGGTCCTCTGCCACCATGGCCTCCCATCTGGACATGTGAACTGTAAAAGCAAATGTATTGCTGACTGTTTGCCCAAGCTTTGAGTGGGACAAGAATGTGGCTCCACAGGAGAACATTGTCCACAAAGTTTGTAATTAATTCCTCCATGAAACATGTAAATATTGCGGTAGGAATAGACAGGGACATAAAGGGGAGATTGTGGCCATTTTAGCCAGTTGGATTCAACAATGGCCAGGATGTTGTTTCTACTTGGAACACATTCTTTCCTGTCCTTTAGAGCCTTTAGAAAACAAATTACTTTGTGATTAGTTAGAAAAATACAGTGTAATACTTACAGTAGATATGATTGTTTCTTAGCTGTGTTTCAGAGTCAAGTGCACTGTGCTTCTTTCTTCCTCTCCCATCAATTTGTGCATTTTCGTGAAGGCACACACTGACCAGAGCCTCTTTGTTTATTGTTGGAGTGGAAAGTAGAGCGATATGTAATAGGCCACAGCCCTCAGCCGAGCCATCCCTCCGTGAGCGCCTGATGGCTCTGATCAGCTTTGAATTTGTTGTGCTGGTGATGCACTTAGATACAACACAGAAAACTGTCTCGCCAATGTTACTTTATATGGATTTTAGAGCTGAATGTAAAGTGTTTTGATGCAAATTTTGTTCTGTCTCCACTCTGCAGCATGTGCTGATGGGTACACAACAAATCAATGTTTGTTGGACATGTGTATTTAGTATATGCCATGTATGAAGCATTTGTGGGCAGTTGTGTAATTGTAACCAATGGTCCTAACAGCATGTCCCCAATTGGTGATAAACTCAGATGCTCAGTGTTCCTGCTCTGTGCTTGATACACCAGATGGATTCTGTCATGTTGGGATGATGGCATTAGCTGTCTATGGCCAGTGTGATCAGGAGGGAACATGGGTCTTGCATGTACTCTGATGGAGAGCATAAAGAACCAGGCCACATTGACATAAGTCAGCAGTTTGCTAGCAAAACATCTAGTAAATCTAAATTGCTGTGACGAGCTTGTCTGAGCCTTCTGGGGTCTACTTGTTTATGAAAATGGCAGATAGACAATGTAGATGCTTCCTAATCTGTTTGGGAAGCATACAGCTTTTCTTGTTTCTTAGCTTCACTCAATCAGTCTGATTGCTTCTTTCTACTGCACCGTGTGAGGAGACACATTTTTCTGTGTTTTGGGTTTGCTCAAGTCAAACATTGCCATTAATGTGACCTTGGTGCAATTCATAGAAGATACAGTGTGACAGTTTTTAAGGCTTTGCCTGCTACAAATACAACACACTGTTTCTGTCAGCCCTCTTGCTGTAATTGGCCACACCTGCACATGTGGTTAGTTCTTTTTCTTGTACATAATTCCCAAAATGTGGGAATCCTAGGAACATTGCCATCATTCCATCTGTAATCTGTGTATATTTCCATCTTAGTGAGAATTTTTTTTTTTTCAATTTCTAGCATTGACAGAACATGTTCCTTCTTTGTCTGCAGAGATAAAGTCATGTTATTTCATGCAGTAAAACCAGACTTGTTAGTCAAGCCGCCCAACAAATATGTGCTCGGACGATTCATCTATGGATCTAGGTTTAGTTGAGTGATTATACTGAGCGAGTTTCATTATCTGAAAGTGTTTACAAAATAAGCATAAAGCTCTGCTGTGTTATGTGTGCTTTCTGCTAATGCTGGCTGTCACATAGGCTGCAGCACAGAGCCAGTCATATGGTTACAGGGCTCCCAGTGTGGTGTAAGGCCTGAGCAGCTTGACCTCGCTCGGTCTCTCACTACAAGGCCTGTTGGTATCAGACTTTATGGGGAATAAGCTGCCTTTGTTTCTGTGATGTAAACCCTCCACAAGAATAAACCCAGGGGGGGTAGCAATGGGAGGGCAGATGAGTTCTCTGAATGGGTCAATAATACATGAGGCCGCTCTAGTAACCAGTTCACCCACTGAATGACTCTCTCCTGTTCTGAGGATTCGATGATGCTATAAGCTTCTCAGTTCCTCCATCCCCAACAAACTTTGCAACAGCCGACTCTGGTCTTACCTTGTTTTAAATATTCAGTTACTGTGTTTTGGGATCATGAGACAGAAAAAAATATCACATTTACATAGACAAATTATTATCTTTGATTATCGTTTAGTACTGGACTGTGGGACTATAAAAGTCCAAAGGAAATTGTGATGAGCATTTTAATTGTTTTCTGTTGTCGACAGATAAAACTATTTCTAACTAACTTATTAAAAACCTATGGTGATAAAAATAAATGCTAGTTGCTGTATCAGTGTTGAATATGGGGCCTCACTGGACACCAGCCTAGTTTATCCCTCCTGCAGCGAGGAAAAGTGGAGTTTATGGGTATTCTGCTCGTACCAGCTCTGCATTTAAAGCGATGAGACATGGAAGTAAAAGCAAGTAAGAAGCCTGTCAGCTTTGTTACAGTTTTCTTATTTATGCACTGTTTTCTGTAAATGTTTCCAAGTTGATGAATTGAATGTATAGTCCAAAATTTGCAGTTACTAATGAGGAACCATTTCACCTCCACAAGACCCAGATTTAAGCAGTAATATGTGGCTCGTTGACGGAAGGTTTCATTGAAAGTGAGAAATAAAACACACCCAGCAAACTCGCTATATAATTTGTCTGCTTGGGCTTGGGCATGCCTCTTGGCAATTGTGGTTATAATCAAAAACAGATTTGACACTCTGGCTTGTTTGAGTTAAGAATTGGAAGCTTTAGAGAAGTCCTCAGCTGAGCTCATGTCAGGATAATATGGAGCACTTTGTCAAAAACGGAATGGATTCCCTCCATCCACCCCTGACTAACCCAGGTTAGCCCACATAAATACTTCAGAATAAACGCCAGATCAAATAATCCAGTGAGTAGACAGACATATTAAATATCATAATCATGAATTGCACTTGGCTTAGCTCTTTAGGGTAGCTGATAGTTGACCACTGTTTTTAAAAACTTCTCATTGTCCCAGATATGTTCCCTTAAATCAAAATAATTGTGAAATATTAACCTTGATTTAAAAAATGGAATCCTAAGAACCTAAGATTTGGTTTTCTAATCACTTGAGGGGATTATTTAACATTTTCGTGTGTGTGTGTGTGTGTGTGTGTGTGTGTGTGTGTATATGTGTGGGAAATGAGGAAATGTTTGCCTGAATTTTTCCTGAATGAACAATCACTTCTCTATGTGATCTGTAATCCATTATTTTTTGGCCCACTGGCTTCACTCTGAGATCCATGTATGATCCACTGATTTCACAATTGTTAGATGATTGTAATTGAAATGCCAATATAAAGTGAGACAGAGATAGATTAATATAAGAGTTGTGGATTTTATTTTATCCCTCTGACAACAGTTTAAAGTTCTCTGCCACCATAACCGATAAGTCTCCAGAATGTTTCCATCCTGGCTGGAGAGGAAGTGTCCATGATTTCCTGTCCTTCATGTTCTTGTGGGAGAGCTGAGGTTGGTCTTTTCCTAGATAGAGCAGGTTTCCTGTGGCTGTATTTGGGCTGAAAAGCAGTGTTCTGCCTGATAGAGCGGGCCTGTTTTGGAGCGTAGAGGAGGTTACCATAACACTCAGAGCCGGGACAGTGGGTGTTTTCCATTTAGCAAGTGCATGGTACTACTCAAGGTCTTGGTGTACACACATGTCCTTAGAACATAAACAATCCCCGAATCCAACAAGACTTTTTTATAGCATCCCCCACTATTCATAATTCATAGGACAATGATTCTACAATGAAGGTTCATGTCCAGTCAGGACTTGTTGCTGAGGTAACATTTGTTTTGATGGAGGCTGGAATACTTTCTCTGTGCCTCCAACAGTTTGTTTAGTTTTGATGCACTCTTACTCATCCAAATAGAGACCACTGCATAACAGCAACGCTATTGGGTGGTCATTGTTATGAAAGACTCCAGCATTGCTTTTTAACTGTCAGAAGCTCTCGTCATACATTCATAACACATCATCCTCTCAGCGCCCACTGCTGAGACACATCCTGCTGTTGATCCATGATTGCAGCCCATTATGATCAGCAGCTTAGTAATCAAGTGGAGTATTGCTTTGCTTCCATCCTCCAGGCCATTAATGTTGCTATTTTTGAGTCAGCAGGGCACACACCTAAGTGCTGCTGTGCAAGACTTACTGACTCACTCCTTTTGGCCTTTTTCCTCTGTGGTTATTATGTGGTTAATTCAGTTTGCCTTTCACTGTAATCTGATGACTACTCTGTCCTCATCTTTTCTGATTTAATAAGGAAATACAGAAGATATTAATGAATGGAATACAGATTATCACTGCACAAAAGACTGCAAAATGCATCTTGAACATCTTCATGCAAAGTGTAAAATGTGCTTAAAAGGCATACTGCATTTTTGTTGATCTGGATAGCAGTATTGATGGGTTCACCTCTTTGGTCCAGACTGAATATCACTGTTTTCTTTACAACTGTTTGATTTCCATAAGACTCACAGACCTCCGATGATTATTTAGGCCGACTGGCGATTTTCTCCTGTGAAAATATGAGATTAATGTTGAGTCTTCCTTCCCTCTGGATGAAATGTAATATCTTTGCTGATTTTATAAATGTACATCTATCATTATCTTCATCAAAATGTCAGTTTCTCCAATATCTGCAAAACCCATCAGCCTCAGCTCAAATGTGTGCTTTAACAGATTATAATGTGTTAACACTGTAAACATCACACTTCCTAAATAGCATGATACTGTTTTCTGTGTGAGTATTTTAGTATGTGGACAGTAGCACTTAGCATGATATACTGTTTGTAAATGTTTTTTGTTTTGTTTTTTGGTGGGGGTATGTTGTTTAAGGTGAGCTGAAATGTATTTATGCAAGGATGTATGTGAAGATCAGATGCCAAAACCACAGTGTAATATTGTGGAATACTCTCATGCATAATATTACAACTCTGAAGCATCACAGTGGCCAGTGTCGTATCATTGTTCATTAGGACCATGAGAAAAATGGCCAATGCTCTGCCTTACAATTTAATATGTAAATTAAATACTATTTGGTATGGTTCAGCTTTTCTGCTAGATGCTCTTGCATTGATTTGATGGTGATGTCTGTGTTGACATCCCTGCTGCATAAACAGACAGGTTCCTTCAACAGAGTGGGGAGGAGGACATCTTTTCCCACAGGGCTACTGTGGACTACTGTGGGGTCTAAACACAGCTTTGATTTAGTTTTATTTATTGTGGTTAGCTGGTTTTAACATTATCAAATGCGTCATCCTTCTGATGTCTGCAAAGAAACACTTTGTGAACAGTTTAAAATAAATGTCTGGTGTTCATTGACATTAGTGCTTTGCCATGTTTTTTATAGTCTAGCCTACACCAAAGCCTTTAAGGCAGTGCAGGTCTGCTTGTCAGAAAGTGTCCATTAGCCTCAAGCTGCTTTAAATATTCATACGAATTGAACCATTACACACGGTTTTATTTTCACTGATTCAGTAGTTTTGCTGGAGTCCAGTCGGAGAATTAGCAACGAGGTGAAACTGGTCATGCCGAAAGCTCCAAAGAGCAAAATCGTTGCTGCGCACATGTTCATTGACCTACAGATTAGGTTCATCCGATTAAGCTCTGAAAAGCACTACAACACTCCTGACCGGAGCCTGAACAGCGCATCCATGTTGTCTGAGCCAGAAATATCTAGGAAGAGCAGACTAATGACATTTCCTTTCAATTCCTCCTGTGTGTTTTTGTTTGTGAGATGTATTTACTTTCCTAGACTACTTAGAGACTACCTACACTACTACCATAAAAGCAATGTTTCCCTCCCCTTCTTTTCTGCAACAGGCCATTAACTTATAATTGTGGGTTCATGTCCGTCATGACAGAAGAGATTGTAGGGCACCCTGCAGGCCAACACTCGTAACCTTGTCATTATTTGTTTCACCTCATGAATGGCATTTTCTCCATTTTTGAACAGCTGCCAATGGGATGTGTTCAGTAGATTGGAGCATCACTGTTGTACTCGAGTGTGTCAAGCTAACTTGCTTCCTTGATGGATGTTAAACTTTAAGGCTGTTGGACTTTTACAACCTTGGTAAACATTAGATTAAATAAACAAATGTTTCTTTTAGCCACACTGATGTGTCATGGCTCCAGGAAGGCCAGTGTCACTCTGTTTTATTATTCAACCACAGTTGTCCAGAATAAAACATCTGAACAAACCATGGATTCCAATGAAATTTCGTGTAGGCTTTAATGGTTCCCAAAGAGTGAATCTTAATTACTTTTTGATGCCCTGACTTTTTTTCTAACGCCAATGTCAAGTTTTATATTTTTGGTTTTCAATCGCAACTGTCATTGGGCGAAAGGCGGGATATAAACCATTGACAGGTCCCCAGTCTATCTCAGGGCCGACACAGAGCCACATACAGAGACAACCATTCACACTCATACCCACACTTGGGTGGGGGAATTTAGAGTCATCAATAAGCCTAACATGCATGTCATTCATGTTCACGGAGAGAACATGCAAACTCCACTCACAAAGGGGAGTTTCTTGCTGTGATGCTTCCCCTGACATTGTAATGGTATATAAATGTATAATAAAAATGCACGTTTAGCTAGTAAAAATGTTCTTTTATTATCAAAAATATCAAGAATGGTCAGGTAGTGTAGAAATAAGGCTATGGTGAAATTATGAAAATAATAAATATCTGCATGTTTTATGCCGATTGCTTGCTTCCTTGGCTGGTGTATTTCATAATATTACAAACAAAACATCCTTCCTCATCCCTTGATGATCATCCAGCATGTCCATATAGGAATATGGCTCATATAGACTGGCTATAATTACTAATACTTTATACAAGAAATAATAAATAAATAATTTATAATAAATAATAATAGTTTTCGTAAAATAAATCTGACACGCACCTGTAAGACTGAAGCCACTCATTGTGTGTACTGCCCCCCCCCCCCCCCCCCCAGTGCCCCCTCTGACATTGCCTGCTGCGGTCAGTGACCTCTCATTCACACTCTCTGTTCGGATCACACAGGATCAGCTGCTGCTGTATGTGGTGTAATGGATGGCTTAACCAGGACAGCACATACAAAACTAGTTTGCAGTATTGACATTTAGAGCTACAACTTTACTGGATGGAAATGATTAGAAAATATTTATTTGTTCTGTCTTAAGGATGAGGGACTGCTGTGAGGCACTTGGAAACTACCTACCGTTCCTGCTGCTGACAGTAGAACTCAAAGTGAAAGTAAATTTTGGCATCGCTGTTTTTCATCTGGGATTTCCCTTAAAGATCAGGGCCTTATTCACATCAACCCAAAGCAGGGCATCTAAATGTATTATTATTTAAGTAAGCAGGCAAACGTTTATGTGAAGTTTACCCTTCCCCATGTTTCCTTCTTTCCCACAGTACTGAATGCGCTGTTAGCTTAATTACTGTAAACTGAGTCTAAAATCTCTTAACACAGATGAGACCTGCCACAACCAGAGAGAATGACTTTTTAGCAGGCTCACTGCATAGCTGGCATTCCTCAGTCAAAGTGTAGGCATAGGAGGAAAGAAGAAGAAGGAGGAGCACCAACTACAGAGGGTGGGGCTGAGGAGAGGGTGGTTTTGGGGTGGGATTGGCATCTCACCTTTTGATTTTAATGCAAACTCACATGACATGGGAACAGACAGAGAAATGCAGTAATACCAATTGAAATTAGGTTAATAGACGAAAAAAAAATTCGACATAAAATGGAATTGAAGTTTAAGTACCTTTATAATTTGGCTATGAAGAGGTACTTAGTTACTTTTCTCAGCTAGTGGAGACATAGTTTAGAGAAGTTATCAATATCAGTTATTCATTTTCATGAGTTGCTGTATCAGCTATTCAAGAGAAGGTTCAGATGAAACCGTGAGTTCCTTTTTTTTCTATGAAAGATGAAACAAGCCCATTGTGCACCCTCTGCCCACAGCAAACAAATGTTTCATGTCATAAATATTTCTTACATTTCTTCACCTACTGTTGAATTAGCTCACATTCAGGAAAATTAGATGGAGGAACACTGTATAAAAACTTAGGACATAAATTCAAGTCTCACACAGTAGCAAGTTATGAGACCCTGGATCTCAGTACTTGGTTTTTCTGTCAAAGCCTGTGTATACAGTAGAGACAGACACTTTGTTTTTGCTTGCTCCCTATTTGTTTTAAACTGACTTCAACTGAGGAAGAAGTGTTGCTGCAGTGTGTCTGGATAGATAAATAAAGTTAGTTTGGTGGTGTTTATGGAGACGCACAGGGTGTCTGTTTGCCTAGAGCCCTGCTCTTCAGACTTGTTTGTGATGGAGGCAAACAAAGAGTTCCTGGACCCTGGACAGTGCACGGTTCCCAATCGCCCACGTGTTGCATCATGATGACGTGTCTAAAAATAGACATCTCGCATGGTGTTGATCATTATGTTGATCATTATAAACATGCAGGATCTAATTCCTGTTCTTCACTGTGCACAAAACACTGAAGATAAACAGCTCAGTATCCCTGAGTTGATGTAATCTCCTATTGGCGTCTCCACTCACTCTGTCAAAGCCAGCGACACCACCCCCCATACACAAAGCAGCATGTCAATTTTCATACACGCGTCAAATTGTTAGCTTCTGTGGTTCATAAAATATGCACATGTCTCTGCTAGTCATAAAGGGCTTTTATTTGAACTTCCTTTGACATTGTTTTCCTGAAGTTTCCTGACAAACACGTTCTCATGTGACGCACTTAAGACTTGTGAAATCGTCATCCATCTCAGTTGCTATAGCAGCCACAATGCTTATTGTGGTAATAATCTGATCCAAAAGGCTGATTAAATCTGCACAACAACAGAAACAAGATCAGCAGCAAATAATGCGTGAGAGTATTAATACAGGAGGGACTGAGAGAGCCCTGCTGTTCCTAGAATAAAAAGTGGCCCATACCAGGCACAGGCTGTGGGGCTGGTGTGGACTGGCCATTAGACCAAGTGTATGTTCAGCTATTCTGTAACAGGGACCTATCCCATAACATGTGTTTCCTTTACAAGGAAGGGTGGGCTCCTCTGAAAAGGGGGTGCCAAAGCACAGTTTGGTTAACTTAGACAGTGCCAGCAAATGCAGGTACAACAGGAAGAAGGTTGTTTTGATGTTTGATGAAACATTTTCCTGTATCTGCACAATGCAACTAAGTCCCTTTGCCCACTGTGTATCCATCATGTGTGACAGCTGTTTGTGGCCTCTCCAGGGAGCTGCGTGGTACAGTATTACAGCTAAATCCAGTGCTACTTCATTGGTGCAGGTGCACGAACATGCGCTCATCTCCTCCTCTGTCCTCCTCTTCCTTTGATTGTCAGTGGCGTTAACTGAACCAGGCTCAAGAGGATTTCCGCTGATTACAAACAAAGAGCCAACTCAGATTAGCTGATCCTTAGAGGTTCCCAAATGGCCCTATACCCCCTAATTATCTCCACCCCATCTCCTCATCAAGCAGGCACTTCAAGTCGCATGTTTTGCCCTATCCTTTTTGCCTGTTCCCATCATGCATGGTTTCTACTCTATTGCACTCTGCTTATGTCTCACTTAGTTTTTCTTTGTTTTCTCTTTAACATTAAATCTTGTTTCTTGTTGCTCCCACTAGATGTCAGATGGAGTTTACACCTCTCTCTCAGAACACCCTACATTATATAACAATAACTTCGTACAGTTCTTCTTAGTTTCCCTGAAACCATCTTTACTCTGTACACACACATGCTCCCGTGTGGCAACTGCTGATCCGTTAAAAGTGAGGGAGCAGCTACTTAATCTGCTTTATCTAACTGGCTTTCATTGTGGGATGTTTGAGTAAATCTTGGTGCAGACCATCTGTTGGACCACATGCTTTTTTTTTAATGCTGCTCCAAACAGAAAGCAGCACACCTGGATTAAAGGTTAACTGATGGTTGCTTCTGTCTTCTTTAGTAAGAAATTATCATTTAAGGTATAATCTATTAGTAATTAACAATTATACTTTTGGGGGGTAAATTTGTAATGTTATGAATATAAAAACAATTAAAATAAGAAATGTTTTAAACCATTTCCTAAGTTGTGAATGTTTTTCCTAATCTTAATGAAATGAATGAAACAATAGACCAGAACAAAACAAAATGTGTTTCATAAATAGAACGTGTACCATCTATTGTACCTGGATAGAGCACAATACAGCATGGGGAAAAAAAAAAGAATTTTTATACTGCGATAGGTGGATTTTTACCCACATGTTACAAGAGTCTTATTTGCAGAATAAGAGTTGTAAATGTTGTTAAAAAACCTTCTGGGATTTTGCTGGATATGTATTGTTCTGAAAACTGGATGCTTAACTCTGCACTGCTGCCATTTCTGTTCTGTGAGCGGGACTTCAGTGGAGGAGTTGACAGCACTTCACCACAATGACATAATATGTTATGGAGAATATCGAATCGAATCAAACAAACTTTAAAAAATACATACTGTAGCAAAGCATGATGCATGATACAGTTTCATCGTAACTGTGGTCATTTGCAAACCTCAATATGCTGCTATTAGATATTCATGCTTTCACTCCTTCTAAATTTTCTAAATTTGTTATGCATGTGTGTTCACCCTGGGATGGCCTCATGATGAGCCAGTGTGGGCTTGTTCCAGGATGTTTCAGCTCAGTTTCCTCACTACATGTCAGGGCCTGATCACAGTGACAGCACTTCCTCTAATTCATACCTGGGCACTGGCCACTGACTTGATGGGGGCTGCCAACACAATGAGTTAACACAATAAGTGATGACAGATTATAATTTAGGTGAAATGTTCTTGAAACGTATGTTGGTTTTCTTCTCTTGTTCAATGTGGTATTGCTCTGTATTGCTTGTTTTTATAGACGTGAAGATGCTGTAAGCTGTATTATTGTAACTGTCTTGTTTTCTGTACAGTCTAGTTTGCATGCGATCACCTCTTCTTCCAGTAGCAGTTCTAGTGTTGGAAGTAATTACTTTCACACTGATCTCCTTGAAATGACACACATGTGACACACAATGGTTGCACTAATCCAACAGTGCAGCATGATGTTTCAGTAATGTATGGTATCATACAGCAGCAGCACAGCCACTTAAGTAGGAAACATCACTGTGTGTATGTTCAGTGAATGAGATTCTTGATCAATTAATATGATTTCTTCCTCATTCCTCTTGTGTACTGAATACTTTTGTTGTAATATCACCCTGTGTCTGTAGGTGGCAGTAACATCATTCATACACAGGTACTTGACCAGTAACTTCTGACAAAAGGTTTTTCAGAGCTCTGTGTGTGTGTGTGTGTGTGTGTGTGTTTCTAAAATATAGAAACTAATACAGCTAAAATAAAATACAGCTGAAATAGAGTAACGGATTTTCCTTTACTTTATAACTTGATTTGTAAGACTACCTTTTGTTGTGTTTATGTTTAGTGAAGCAAAAGCACAGTTGGCAACATTAAGAGGCTGACTACTGGTCCATGGGGCTTGGCACGGCTAAAGACCTTTTAAGCTTGTGCTGCATCTGACACTGTGGAAAGGCACTGCTTGATTAGTAGCATTTATTAATCACAAACTGAACCCACTGCAGCAACCTCACTCAGTGCAGAGCCAACATAACTGTGTGTGTGTGAGTGTGTATGTGTGTGTGTGTGTGTGTGTGTGTGTGCTTGTATAAATTTTCTTAATTTTTGTCCTTAAAACAAACATATACTTATTCTGCACCACTACAAAGTAAAGGAAGTGGTACTCCTCAGGAAAATGGGTCATTTTCTTTTGCTGGGATAAATAAAGCATCCCAAGATACCAACTAAAAGGAAGAGGATGTGGCCTTGTATGTGTATGTGCCATTTTCAGATGTACAGGATAACCTGGGTTTCAGCTCCAGGTCAAAGAGTCAAAAGTTAAGTATAATCTGTGGAATACAATGCAACTGTTCAGACAATGACTGAAGCCCACTCTGGTGTCTGTTGTGTCATGTGTCAAGTATTTTGTGATTGCAAAGCCTGCATTTAAATTATGAAGCATCTGCCTTATTGAAATTCCAGGCCAGTGTTTGTTGACCACCCACGTGTTTAACGTTTCTCTCAAAGAAAACTGTTGAGAAACTCATTCAAATTTCTAATCTAAGAAGCAACACACTTAACATTCTCAAGAACCTCTTGAGCTTTAATAGCACTGCTGACTTTGTGTTACAATTTTACTTCTTCCATTTGCTGTTGAACTTCAGAGGAGTTCAGCATTGCGCTGAGAAATGCCCACAAAACCCTCCGGCACTGAGCAGATTTGATTTGAGCTTGAAGGACAGTGGGCTCTGAGAGGCGGCTTTGTTATGACAGGGTTTACACACACACATCAGCAGGAAACAGCCACTTCCTTTTTGGACTCCCTGGAGAGTCCCAGCTGGAAGCCAGTGAGTTTTATCTGCCCTCTACTGCTGGATATGTGGGTGATGTCACTGTGGTCCACCACATTGTGGCCAACACAATCACAAACACTTCTCCCTGCAGCAGACCCAGGGCATGGAAACACAGCCAGCTGCACACTTGACCTTCATCCTAAGGAGGATGCTCAGATGAGATTCCAACTCTTCTTGAACTCCCCTCTACTCCTGAGCCATGCAAGGACTTTTCTGTCTTTGTAGTGTTTAGGACTGACAGCTTCTTAGTGTGAAAGGGGAAACTCCAGTTGACTCTTCTCTGTCCACATGTGCTGGCTTTGATGTTTTTTCATCAGCTCCACCCACCACTTGCTGCTAACAGCTTGAAATGGCCACATTAGTGCAAGTGGTGTTATTTTGGTGGTTGCTGCAGTTTAGTGTGTTTAAATGCAGCAGATGTAGTGACTGTGGCCACTGAGTCCAGGTGGAGAAGAGAAACAGTTCCATTTGTTGTTTTGCAACTAACTAGTACAGTATGTCAAAGTTCCGTTGGCTGAGATGAAAAATGAAAACTAATCATGTGATTTTGAATAAATAAATTGGTTTGAAAATGTATTATAATTGCATATTGTTTCGTTAGTTCAAATCATACTAATTTGAATGGTGACTGTTCAGCAAAATATTGCTGATTGGCAGATCGTCTGACAGCTCAAATATTTATCGATTTATGTGTGTACTAAAAAATAAATGTATTATTATAAACAGTAAAATAAGTTATTAGCTTATAATTAATAGTTTAATGATGTAGATACTAAAGGGTTAAGAAGACAGTATTTGAAGACAGCATGGGGGAGGAGCATTTTTAATACCATGCCAGGAGGTACAGTACAGCCCACTGCAGAGAGTGAAGCCTGCTGTGTGCCAACAGCAGAAACCCATGTAGCTCCACACAACCAGCAGTGTTTCTGACTGCCTCTCCTCTGCAGCTGCTGCAGATTTGAGCAGAGCTGTGTCGCACGGGCTCACTGAGCATTCACTTCCAAATAGGACAGATGTTCATGCTTGATCATCCACACGTTGTGCCTCACCACACTTGAAAACCCCTATCACTCTCACTTTACTCAATTTCATAGAGTTGACACAGTATCACTTTGTTAGTACAGGGATGCATAGAATAAGCTGTGCAGAGGCACTGGACTGTGCTCAGTCTTACTAAGAGATACATCATTGTAGAAATTATATTGAGCAAGTGTGTGTATGTGTGTCACAGAGGATGTAAACTATTAGGGGTATTAGTAATGTAAATGTTACCTTCTTTGCAAAATTTGTTATGACGTGGCTTGTTGTGGACAAACAGGTTGTAAAATGAACCTGCAACGCCTAATGAACAAGTCTCTCTCTCTCTGACCTCATATTTTATCACAGTAAGATTGCGCAGTGGGTCTGTTGTAAAATGCAGTACACAAACTTACAGTTCCAGCTTTGTTAGCCCCCTTGAAACTGACATCTGTTGTGGAACCATTATGGCATATAAGTAGTAGCAAAGTCGTTGGTTTGATTCCTCTATCTCTATCGCTACTGTCTCTAATGAATAAAGGCCAAATGGAAAAAGCAATAACTTAGTTTATGACACATCACTGATGGCGCAAACTTATATTACCACCATCATTTTTTCAGTGTTAGAAAGCAGCATTGTCACTGCAGCCTGACTACATTGTTAAAGTTGACTTGTCTATACATGGCACAAAAAGACTGTGTCCTTAGGGCAAAAGATTTACGATCACCAGCTGTGACACGAAAACCATGTCTGCTTGTAGTCATGAATCATTGCTCCACTTACAGTATGTTGCCCCTCATTTCATAATAGCTGCCAGCTATAATTGACAGCTGCTGTTAATAAATGTTATCAAGAGGTCAAACACGTATTTGTTTGTGGTCAGACTTGTATGATGTCTTGTTCGTGGTGTGTATTTCCTAATTAAGATTAGTGTGTTGAAAGCCGTATCCAACAGAAATGGTTGGTTTAATGCCCTTATTACTCCAAGTGCAAGGTAAACATTTCCATTTACGCAGCATTATGGTAAAAGCTTACAGTACACTCGAGGATCATGGAAAAAAATAGTTTAATTTAGGAAAACATGACTTCTAAAAGCGGATTTATGACAACATTTACGCCATTGCATCTTGATAAACAGGAATGTAAATTCCGAATGATTTAAGCCCTGTTTGTAGTGATAGAGACAGGGAGACGGGATCAGACGTGTGAGAAAAGGAATAAAATGAAGAGCTGTGTTTCCTAACAGATCAATGGGGATAATCAATGTCTTGTCCCTCCCTCTCCTCCTCAGCCTTTTTTCCTCTGCACCTCATCTCATCGTATGCTTGAATATAGTTCAGTGTGTCAAGCCCTACTAAAATATTAACACAGCAGCAGCCGGAGTTTGTGCAGGCACTTAAGCAGTGCACCACCATGATGTACTGTAAGGGACTACTTCACTCTATCCAAATAGGAATTTTTGACCATTATTATTGAGGGATCTTTGAATGTGTGACTTGCAGTTGCAGGAAGGGAACTGACAGGGATAAATAAGATAAGCCGAATTGAACACATCCTCATCTTTTCCCTTTACCCTTATTATCAGCATGTTGAACAGACCCAGCATGTATGTCCATGTATGTTCTGGCTTTAACGTGGTTTTGATTTCCAGGTGCATTTTTATGACGAGTGAACTAATAACCATAACCCCAGGAAATTGTAGTGAATTCTGTGCAAAATCGCAGTGTAAAACAACATGCATCACGTTTTGAATACACTGTTGCCCATAAAGTTGGAATAATTTGGTTTTCAGATACATTCCTCTTTTTTTCCAAAGGTTAATTGTGGTTTAATTTTCACTGTGATATGTTTGGTAGAGATTGATCAATAAAGTTTTGAGAAGATATAAATTAAATCTGATAAAATTGGTCACAATAATTTCATAATTTCATAAGAAGAGGTAAAACATATTTTATTCTAACTTTATAGGCAACAGTGTAAGTCATGAAATTAGGCATTTAAGGCTGCAACAATTACAAAAATGTCAGTGTAATGCTGGCGAGAATGTAAGAAATCTGGGATGTGGGAAATGTGGGAGCAGAAAATTTTAACTATGACCTGCAGAAAAACCAGAGCATGAATATAAATTTCAAGTTCTTTTTCAAGATTTCTTTTAAAACCTTTAATGTGCTGCTGCTTTTGGGTTTTGTTGTCCTAATCGCAATCCTGAGACATTTAACCAAAGGCCACGTTAGCAGATGAATCAGTCCCTGGCATTTCGAAAACGCTTGTGTATGATAAAATTTTGTCATTCCACTCCCAGTATATCTGTGTACTTGGCAGAGCAGGCAGCTTGTGATCAAGCAGGAGCTAATCTTTTATAAGAAAAACTCCCTACGTATTTGATGTCTTGGCCTGAAACATTTAAATCCTCCCATGTCCTTGGAATGTTTTGCAAAGACAGATTTCTTTGAGGCTCAAATCAGGTCATTAGTTTCCTGTCAGAGTTTAACATTTCACTTATTTTAGTGCAGTATGTGAAACGCGATTGTCTAAGTTTATAGATCCACTGATTTTTCTATTCATGCTGTATTTTTCAAAAACACAGGTTCCTGACTGTTGATTTTACTTTTCTTCCACACAGTGTGATTTATCCACTTGTTCTGCCATTGGTGCTCATTTCCTAACTGAACTAAATAAGCATTCAGCCATATTGCTGTTTGCCTGACCATGGAATCAGACTCCCTCTGGATATAAGACTGCTTTTAGTGTAACCCATTTATTTCATCATTCATCTGGCTCCCAAAAGAAGTCTTATTTGATTAAAGCAGTTAATTCATTTTTATGCCTGAGCCACAGTATGCAAATTATGAAAAAATATACAAGCATACATTGCACCAAAGCTCAGAATTGGTTAGCGATGCAGCAGAGCTCTCACAGCATCCTTCACCCCCCCATCCCTGTCCGCTCTACCTCACTCACTCACTCACTCACTCACTCACTCACTCTCTCACTCACTAACTGTATCTCGTCTGCTGACTGAGGTATTCTTACAAGCACAGACTGGGGCAACTAGGATTTACAGATTTCTGTCTGCATAAATTCACTCTTTGCCAGTCCTGCTTGGCTCTGCTCTCTGGATCATTTTGCCCAGATACTGAACTCTCTCCCCGGGTCAGAAGCTGTGGATTTGCAGGTCAGAGTAAGATCATGGATCATGGAGGAGCAGTGGACGATCGAGGAAACTGGGTCACTGGCAGGCTCTCCTGACTGATGCCTGTTTGGACCTGGAAGAATGGGGTGCACCACCAGCACGGTTGTCTTTGATGGGCTCCGTACTGTCTTAGAAAGGAACTGTAGTGGCTACATCTGTAAGGGAGCAGCGGAGCCCATTGGGCCATCTGAGGCTGAGCGAGCACTGAGTCGGAGAGAGTCGCGTGTGTTGCCAGCACCAAGAGTATTTAAGGTGTGTGTGCTGACATAACATGTTTACTACTGTGCATTCAAATACAAATCTACAAGATATTACAGATAAATTAAATATTTTTAGTAGTCATTTGGCAAAAAAAAAAAGAAAAAATATATATTAATAAAATAAATTTCATTTAAATTCCAAAAACAAGTACTGTGCAGCAGACCAAAGATGTCCCATTTAGTTTGGTATAAAAAATATCTTTTTAAAATATATTTTACATGATGAATATTTTTGCATTCACCACTTATTTCAACTGTCATTATAAAACTCAGTGAGGCTCAGTGAGGAAACCCCCTTTTAGTACAATGGCAAATACTACTGTATAAGATTTGGTCTGAAAGCTGCTTTCAGAAGTGTGTCTTAATACATTTCTTTCATCATGTCACTGCTGGATCTTTTATCAATTAATATAAGTAATTGAAGTGCAATAGGAAATTATAGAAAACAGAAGAAACAGCAGGCAACAAGCAGGACATCTTCCTCCTCCTTTTTTCAGACTTGTGAATATGTATCCATGAGTGTTCACAGTATAAAATGTAGGGCAGTAGGAGGGCTGGATGTTGCCCTTCACTAAACCCTACATGGGTTAAAGCATCTGTGGGCAGGGGTGAGGATAAAGGGTGGGACATTGAGCTCTGTGTCTGCTGGAAATCAATCACTACTCTTCATCTGTGAACCAGCGGACTTGGCAGGGCTTCTTCTGCTCTGTACCAGCTTGTCTTGCCCTTCTTGTTTGTATTTGTGTGTGTGTGTGAGAGAGAGAGAGATTGTGTGTGCGTGTGAGAGAGAAAGAGATTGTGTGTGAAAAAGAGAGAGAGAGAGTTTGTGTGTGTGTGTGTGTTGTCTCCTTCCCGTCCCTGCTTCATCAGATTCACAACAGAGAGCTGAGTGACAGTCGCACCGGCTGAGAGCAGGGAATTAGGTCAAGGGTATGGTTGCTTCTCATGGCTCAGAGATGGTCTTAACATCCAACCAGAGTCAATTAATCCTCTGTGAGCATTTAGCAGTCTTAAAATCAGTCAAATGTGTGTAGTGGATCAGGCTTGACAAATTTGGTTGGTTTTTTTTGTACAATAAAGTTTTAAAATCGATATAAGGCATATTTAAAAATTTAACTATATGGGTTAATAAATGATTTGATTATATTAGACTAGATATTATTTTATTCATCCAGTTTAATTATAAAATGTGGTGAAGAAACAAATAGTGTGTGCTTTTTTTACCTCCAGTCAGCAAAATCTAAAAATAAAACTTGACTTAATCTTATAGTTGGCCATTGTATTTTTCAGGTATTTCACCCTAAGAAGTCGGAAGGTGAACATTTAATTTGCCTTAAGTACTGTACTTAACTTTATCAGTATTAGCTGCTACTAGTTTTCCTGGAGCGTGTTTCAGTAACATCAACAATGAGGACTGTATGGCTAAATTCCTAACTCCAAAAAACTATTCTTCAATAGTAATGTTAATTAACTGAAGCTATGGTCTACACAGTATCTATCCCCCCTTGGAAGTTTTTACACTGTTCAATAGGACTCATATCAAAGTGAAGAAAGATCTCTATAAAGCAATCTGAATACTTTGATATGAAGATATAACACAGAAAATTGCCTTTAAAGGGGAGCATTTGCCCCCTTTAAAGTGATTCAGTGGGAAGCATAAATATGTTTCAAATACAATTAAATTACAATTACAATTAAATCCATTATTAACAAATGGAAGAATGATGGCATATACATAAATGTGCCTAGAGCAGGTCATCACATTACAGGTTTCTGCACTTGATACAGACTGTACATTCAGCAGCTTCAGCTGCTGAAGCGTTCTAAGAGAGTGGCAAAGAGGAAAAAGGCTCATGTGAAATCAATGCTAGTTTGCTTGAAGGCCTGTGGGAGACTGCAGTGAAATGCAAGAAAGTTTCTGTGGTCTGATGAAACCAAACTTCAACTTTTGCCCATCAGACTAGACGCTATATAGCGTAATCCAAACACTGCACATCATCAGGAAGCACGGTGGTGGCAGCATAATGCTGAGGCATAATGCAAAGTTCTATATTATTTAAGTTAAAAAATCCACTTCTTCGTTTGTAGGAACCAACCAGTGTCTAAAAATGCAGTTGTATTTATGCATTTATGGGATAAGTTGTCATATATTTCCATTACCATTTGCACCTTTTTAATCTATTATCCCTGTATATAAAAAGAAACCAACCATTATTTCTGCCCTTTTAATTTCTTCTGATTGCACACAGCCAGGAAATTGAAAACAGAGAGCAAACAAAGGTTAAAGGCCAGGCTCACACTCACTCTCCTTGAGCTCTCTGTGTGAGGCTAATCTGTACTCTTTAGGCATAGAGTAATGTAATTAAACAGCCTGTTTTGAATGCTTTCCTGCTCTGTTGTTGTACTCACTGATTACAGCTGCTCGCCCTTTTCCTTCCTCATGAAAACTCGCATCTAATTTCCCTCAGGAGGTGAACATAAAGTCATGTATTTAGGTGTTCCTCAATTAAACTACCAAGAAAATCTTTCAGTGTTAATTTGCTGACACACAAGTTCAGTTTCCTTCCTTTGTTAATATGAACGACGCTAATGCCGCAACAGAAGTACATTTGTCAGAAGAATGTTGTTGTAAATTAAGAATGAAAAAGTGGTGACCTAAGATAGGATAAAGATGAAAGCGTCCTTTCATCTAGTAAAGTTTTGGGAAGTAATGCTTCTCATTTGCGATACCTTTGCTTTCACTGAACCTTGAACCCAGGCCTGCAGGTCACCATGCAGATACGACACATTAAATCAATTTACTAGATACAGTCACTTGACTAAAGCTGTTGGTTTTCTCATTTATTTATTTCTGCATTTTAGTTTTTTTATCCAAGCAAAAAAAAAAAAAATCATACACGAATGCATTTTATTTTTAATTTCTAAATTTTCATCATCAGTTTTATGTACACTTAAAATGTTTTGCTTAATTAATTGATGTGTTTATTTATGCATTTTTACAATCTATTTTCTTTGTTATTTGTTGAAATATTAATATTATACATAATTAATATTAATAAATAATAACTGTGTGACATTTGACAAATGTCCAGTGTTACACATACACCATGTTCACAACAACAAACAAGCCTCAGCTAAGACATTGTTCTTCATGTTGACTACTTCCTAACGTTCAGACATTTCAGCCATCCTCACATTGCTTTAAGGAGTTTGTATGTGTCTGTGTTGGACACTTTCCAGCTGATACACCGGACCATTATCTGCAGCACTCGGGCTCATGTACTTAAAAGACGTTCTGGCAACAGACGGTTGACTTTCCTACAGATTTAAATGCAACCTTATTCATGGTTAATACTGTTAGTTACATTCAAGTCCTGGACTGATCAGTACAGATGTCATAAAGTTTTGCTCTAAGTCTATAATCACCTTATGTGTTGTAATATATTCATATTTTATTACTGAGTACATTGCTTTTGACAGACATGTTGACACAAGACTGAGATCTTGGTTCTTTTGATGCTGTTGTATCCCACGTTCTACATGCCACTATAGTGATGTTATTTACTGGTGTCCTTATTGTCTCATTGTTAAAATCGAATTCTGCAAAGTCTCTTGGGGATTAATGGAAAACAGAATGTGGGGTCATTGCTGCTGCTGTTCGGGGCGGGGGGGCATGTTTGTTGTTGCATTCCAGGTTACACCCTGTTTTGCTGTGGTTCATGCTGGGAACGCCATTGATTGCCTCAAGCTTTCGTTACGTTGCAGCCGTAGTCATGTGGAGACCAGTTATTGGATGTGGTTGTATCTTGTTCACTTAGCTGAGCTTTTAAACAATATTTTTATTGAGAAAAAACAGCAACATGAAACATTCAACAACACACTTTTATAGAACCTACCCACATTTTACTTTACATGTGTGGGATAAATGCATAAGCAATTGCACATTTACAACAACAAAAAGCCAAAAAAAGGGGCAAGGAATCCTGAAACTCTGACCCAACTCTGAACACCTAATCACTAAAGTGCTGTCATGTACTCATGCAGTTGATATAAAGTACTAGAACACTAAAACGGAACTAGAACACTTTCTAGTTACTTCAGTCCTCCATCCTCTGGAGTAGAAATGTTAAACAAGCTTCATGCCATCTGCACTAAATATGACCACACAATAACAGTGTTTTCTTGAATGAATTCCTGTCTCGTCTCAATACAGAAATAAAATGAGTCAGTGATGACGCAAAGCA
Source organism: Channa argus (assembly GCF_033026475.1). Taxonomy (NCBI): domain Eukaryota; kingdom Metazoa; phylum Chordata; class Actinopteri; order Anabantiformes; family Channidae; genus Channa; species Channa argus. The sequence goes on from NC_090205.1 coordinate 14,299,457, forward strand.
AAAGCCAGCTAAATTCCTGAATGGCTCCAGAGGATAGCAGCAAAACCTTTCAATAAATTTATATTTTAAAAAATGACATTTTGCCTGGTTGGTTTAATCCTGGTTCCAGTCCTCTGAGTCACTGTCTGCATCTTTAGTTTGTTCAGCAATGAAATGGCGATTCAATCTGATCTGTGTATTCCCCCTACAGAACAGATGCAGAATTGGTGTCTGTAGGAAGGAAACAGCCTGACATATGCTCCCCAGTTCATGTGCAGTGAGGACACATTAAACTGCATTTGAGCAGAATAAGCCTTTTCCAAAACATCATGTTGGTTTACTTGTCAAAACTGGAACTGACTGGAACTGACAATCTGACCGTGAAAAGGGCTCGGTGGGTATTCCTCCTTCAACCCAAGTGCCGACTTCCCCTAAACAAATACGTATTTTTTCCTTAGAGCAATCTGCATCAGAGTTATGTAATGCGAGCATTGTGCCACATTCATGAGTAATGGATCTGAACTGCTGTGTAGAGAGGACGTCTCTCCAAAGTTACTTCTTATTGTTGCTGATATGAGATACTGTATCTAGGAAGAAAGTGAGGCCTTTGTTCAAACTCTGAGGCAAAGTCAAACATCTACTGCAAGACTTGCAGTGTGCCATTCATTCCTCTAGAAAATTTGAATACATTAAAGGAAGTGCTAGATGCATTATTATTGCAACATGAATGCTTTAAGTGTGGCTCTGTCTACTGTTAGTCCTGCTGTTTATCACAGTAACAAATAATCCCAGTGGTGTTAACAGTGTGTTGGTAAAACTGTGTAACACATCAGGGAGTGTGTTAAGATAAACAAGCATGTGTTTTACAAAGATGTCTGATAAAACAGGCCCCGGATTGTAGTTAGAGGAGAGGTGGGAGTATAGTACTGCCTATCTGTAGTGGGCATCCAAGTCAAATTCTGGTTACAGTAAACATCCAATGAAATATAGTTTGTGGAAATTCAAAATGTAATCCCGGGGCATATTTCATTTTCTCACCCATGCTTTTAGTTATTGGACAACACCTATTTGTCTAGATGTTACTTTTCAAACATTTCAAATAAGGTTATTAGTGTTGCTATTCACAGACAGAGTGGAAGTGCACTGGTGAGCAAACGGAAGATGCTGCTGTATGAATTTGGCAAGAGGTTTTGAATACTGAGCAGGGAGGGCTAGCCGAAGCCAATTGGGGATGAAGCTTTGTAGAAAGGATTATATATACATAGGGCTTGATTAGCAAATTCTATTTTGCAAGTTTACTTAAAAATATTCAGCTGTATCAAAAGAAGCAGGAAATTAACACATTTTAAAAGCTGATTGCTGCACAGTGTTGCCACCTTTGGGCAAGAAAGATTATGAAAGAATGAAAAGACTAATAACTGCACGGCTTTCCGTTCTTCTGTTATTGTTCACTGAACGTAACTGAATCTCACTCGTGATTCTGCCTTATTGTTACTTATGTTGATAGGAGAAAATTATCATATTATTATCACAATATTCATTACTAATCCCTGCATGGGGCCCTTAGGAGCATGAAACAGTGAGCAGAGCAGCTGCCTACCCTCTTGCCCTAAACTCAGACGCAGGCGTGAAAAGATAACATCCTCCCCTGCTGTGGCCCACCAGAAGAATCTATAGGCTAGGCCAGCTCCTAGGTGGGTTGTCTGGGGCTGTGTCAAGTTGGAATGCCCCTCAAGCAGTTGCATCAACAAGCAGCCAGACAGAAGCTGGTCCCTAATCTGAACTCTGGGATTGCAGTCCGAGCTTCAGCCATCTGAGCAGTAAACACAGCACAGCAATAAAAACTGTTTATTATAGTTTGTGACTAATTTGATACACTGCACTGATTACTGACACAGAGATTAATGAGCTCTGCAGTGTTGGTTTCCACAGTAAATGTGGGTCAAGATTTATCCGTCTTGTGTTCTGAAGCCCTTCCCACAGTCTGATAAGCTCAGTCTGCGATGGTTGTGTGGAAAATGAGCATAGCTAACGCTCTGCAGCTGATTCATTGGTGGGTGCCCCTCAAACTTTGTGCTCTGCAGATACTTAGCTGGTTTCTTCGAGTATCCTTACACACGTGATAAAAGTGCTCCATTGTTGTCCCAAGTCGGCTCTTATTTCAGCTGTCTCACACAAGACAGGGACAGTCCCTGAACAGACTGTAATACTTGAGGAATGTGTATCTTTTTGTTTGCCTTTGTCAACCCTGTGTCACTGTGCAGGTGGATCGTGTGGGGTCAGATAGCTTCACTGAGAGAGGGGTTGTTTAACTCCCCCAGGCAGCTCAGCTTAGCGTAGGAGTGGCCAACTCTTTAGCCTGGGTGTGAGTCCACTTCTCAGTCAGAGCAGTCTGAGGAGGGAGGGTGAGAAGCAGCACAACTCTGTGCGACTAACACAAACTTCTCTAAGTTTATCCAGCACGAGAAATTGCCTCTATTGGATATGCTGGCTGTTCACTTTTCTTTGGGAGCTATCTTGGACACATTTTACCACAGCGGTTGACAATGCAAGGGAGGGCTAGTAAAGCACCAAAGAAGGAGCTGGTGATTGAGAGTCCGCAGCAGTACAAGAGCCTGGCTGCAGCTGAGGCTGAGGTGGACACAGTGTCACAGGTGGTGAGTCACTTAAAGACATAAAACTTTAATGTATACGAATGAATTGTTGGCTTTTGTTAAACTATTCTGCTTTTTATTTTGCTGTTTACAGCTGTTTGCTCCACCAGTGCATCTGACTGCATGCAGTGCTGTAAACGTTAACCACAATCATAGCAGTCCCAAAGCAGGTGTCAGGTGTTTTCTCATCTCTTCCACTATGCGTAACAGTGCCAGCTCACATTTAGAAAGTGCTGCGTTAGCACCAGCTCAGAGAAATATTCAACTTTATCAGCGCTTAACTACTGTACCTGGGCAGAAACAGACAGAGAAAGGCCTTCGGCTTGTAAAACATTTTATTTGGCTCAAATGTCAACTCGTGTGATAATTTCCTGCCCTGTGGGGAAGGTGTCCACTGATTGAGTTTTTACAGAGCCATTGGAGCTGTCAGAGGGACAAGATTTGATGTATCAGTTAGTAGAGAGGCACTACACAGCACCATTGTTTCATGCTGTGAGAGGGTGCAATGATGGGAGGAGTGGGAGCCTCAGCTAAACAGCTGCTGGATGACCGTGGAGAGGGAGTGGAGGAGACAGCTTAATATGTTTATGTTTTATGTCCTTTCCAGTGACTGTCTGTAGTGATCTGATAATTTCTTTTACTGTATGCAAACGTTTTTATGGTTGAACTCTGCTAAACTAGCTCTGTAATATTGTATGACATTGATAAAGTGTTTTACTCTCCAGGACATAACTTTTTATTTGAATGCCTTTTCCAACAATAATTTTGTTTATGATGTTCTGCTCTGTGGTTTAAGGAAGGACACCTTTCTTGCTTATGAGTGTTCATTCCTCAGTGCTGAGTGTACTGTGCGGTGGACCACTTTTAGTACAACAATGGTCAGCAACAACCGAAACCACCACTGGTGAGAAGAGGGCACTGTCTCTACAATAAGGGTCAAATCCTGCTTTGTTTAAATATCTGAATTGTTTGGCCAGTGTTACATGAAAGGGTTTGAGTGTTGCAGCTGCAGCTCCACCAGGTATTTGTTAGACATTTTTGGTGGAAAGACAAAATGTGAGACTGTCTCCCTTTGCCCATTTCCCTTTTGTCGCCTACAGGTGTTTGGTAATTACACTGGTCATACTTTTAAGTCATTGTCTGTGTTTTTTGTTTCCATGGCCATTGTTTAGTAATGACACTGCTTCTGTGTGAATGTGATGTCCTGAATGTTTCAGTCTGAAACAGCCCTGCTGCATTAATCTTTTGATTATGGCAAAGGGGATAATAGTTCCCTGAAGTGTGACTGCAGTTAACCCCTACGTATGTGGTGCGTCGAGTGTTAATGTCACAACCCTTCTTCAGCTGGCAGACATGGTGGCACCATCTCTGCTCTGTTATCCACTCCTTGTCCTTGAAAATAATACAAGGTCCTTCTCGTCAGTCCGAGTGTGAGTTGCTGCTGTTATTAACAAAGGTTGCTATCAACATGTATTTAAACAGGTCAATCAACTCTTTCCTCTGAGATCATGCTAATACAGTATAATCAGTCCCAGATGTGACGGCAACATGTGAGCCACACTTTCACTAAGCCCTGAAGTATGGGCGTGTGTCACTGTTCATTTTTCTCTTTGCTGTCTCTCTGACCATTAGATTTATCCTCCCATCCCACAAACTTCAGTTGACAGCTTACTGTCTAATGATCACTGCATTATTGCAGCTTACAAACCGTCCCATGTCCTCGGCCAATGGAGTTTAGTGGGTCAGTCACTTTAACGTTTTGCCTACACTTTTGTACCACACACTCATAATCCTCTTTCAAAAACTCATCTGCCTTTGAGAGTTAGCATTTGATCAAACTATCATTTGGTATTTGACTAAGAGTAAATGAGGACAATAGAAGTTTGTGTTACACTGTGGAGGACAATTGTGTTGGATGTGGTGAAGCGAGATTGTTTCTTTTTCCTTGACAGACAGACCTGCCATATGTGCCTGCTCTCACTGGGGGGGAAAGGTCATCAAGAGCTGCTTGTTGCTGCTAAGGCAGAGGCTATAATAGACTTATCATAGAGTGTCTGTGCTTGGATTTACAATTACAACAGCACAGTTAGATCAAGCTCAGAGTGTTCTCTGTACACTGCACCATCTTAGGTCCTATCCATGAGTATAAAGAACATGTGTAATCAGATACTGACACCTAGAACTGCTGGAAAATGGTCTGTATTTATATAGCGCTTTTCTACCTATTGGCACTCAAAGCACTTTACATTGCTTCTTATTCACCCATTCACACTCACAATCACACACACACTCATACACCGGTGGGGGAGCTGCTATGCAGCTGGCCAACACTCAGTGTCTGGCTCAAGGACACTTTGACATGTGACATGAGCCAGGGTTTGAACCAACAACTGTGAGATTGGTGGACAACTGCTCTTCCTTCCTGCGCCACAGTCACCCTGGGTGGTCAATGACTGATATACATACTTATATGTATTTAAACTTATATTTATGTACTGTCAGTCAGCTAGGTATTTACTGTATAAAGAAGTGGGGTAGAACATGAGCCTGAACATCCCAGGTTCATGTTAAACTGGGGTCCATTGTAACATGTCCATTACCCGTCCTTATCTTGCTTTAATATTGAATTTGTAAATGCCATTATTGCTCCTTTATAAATGTTGGTATCATAAATGTTACAGTTTGGTTATAACCATAAAGCATTACTCAAGTGAGAAGTTCCTCGGTAAGTGAGAGCTTCATGTGTTTTCCAGGTGAAGCCCAAGGTGATCGAGCCACTGGACTATGAAAATGTGCTGGTGCAGAGAAAGACTCAAATCCTCAGCGATGTCCTCAGAGACATGCTGCAGTTCCCCCTGGAGGACTTTGAGGTGAGTTTCACACCAGATTCATCACGAGGAAGAATGCAGTAACATCCTCACTGGAAAAACTGATGCAAAAACTTTGCTGCAGTAAATATGGCTCTGGGTGTTGTAGCTGGAAGTGTAATGGTAAGTAGAAGGGTTTAGGAGTTTTGGAAGTAGTGTAAATTTAGTAGTACTATGTAGATTACGGAGTGATATTAAGACAACCAGCTGTGATTTAAAATGTGTTAAAGTTCAACTTCACACTTGTCACGCTTTAACAGTCTACAGCCATACAAGGTCGAACTACTGTTTTCTGTCCAACACCATTATTTACCAACTCAATTGTATATTTAGTTTTTCTTTTTCCTTTGTTGGGGGGTGGCTGTATTTTTTTGGCTTTTGCAGTCTTTTCCTTTGGCCCAGTTATGGCTAGTGTTGTGAGGGCCGGGTGGGTCGCTGATGGAGACCTTCCTTTTGTTTACATGATTCCATGCTGTAGTGCAAGAGAGATCAGGGGCCATCTGTGTAATTGGCTTATTCTGTCTCCAGTGTTGTGACAGGGCAAGTGTTATCTCTAGCCACATTGCACAGGACATGCACATCCCTCACGCTGCCCAGGTTGAGGCTGGAAAATCCAAAATGGAAATCTGGCTAAAGGCTGGTAATGGAAAGTAGATTTCTTGGAAAGATTCATCCGAACTCATGGCAGTGTAGTGTTCTTTATATCTGACCCCACCTCTCTGTCTCACAGCCCAATGGAAACTTTATAGTTTGAGACTTTTGTTGTTTCACTAATCACTTTAACGTCTTATGTCTTAATGCCTGTGTTTGCCATAATATACAGAATATTCCATAAACCCTCTTTATTCTGTAAACTGAGTAAAACTTTGATGCACCTTAAAAGTTTTTTCCTCAAGTCCACCTTAACCTGAAAATCTGATACGAGTAGAGGAGAGGTAATGGATTTTCCGTACAAGGCCCACTGACAGAGATTTCAGAAAATCTTCGACCGCAGGTCTAGTGGGAGTAAGATTCCTGGATAGTATACTCAAAACGTTGCAACATTTCCACTTTTTTTTAAAGTTAGAAGAAAATGTAGTGGTGCAAAGCCCTGAGCGTTAGTTGAAAGCTTTAAAGATATTTGAAATAGTTTTTTCCTGAAAGAACGGACCACGGGTGCTGCATTGTTCTAAGCACTATCTTAGCACTATCTAACCACTTTTAATTGCTGTTTGAGCACACGATACGCCAGAAATGACTTTTTATGCATTTTTAGTAAATGAAATACCAAATATGTGTTACAGTACAGCAACCACTACCACGGGTATCAAATGACAACACCTGCAACAAATCCATGACTGTAAGAGCAAATATGGACATTTAATACAGAATAGGGTTGTTTTGTGTTGCTGCACATTACATACTGTAGGTAGACTTTCAAAAAGACATAGTTTATTTCAAGTCAAATTAAGTCAACCTGGCAGCATTACCTGTAAAGGTATAATTGGGATTTTGTGCATTCAGAGAAGTTTAGGAATTTCCAGTTACTGTACAAAAGTCTCATAAATCAGAATGGAGATTAGTAGTAGTGTAAAATACAATATACTAATAAGACTAAAAGGAAGAGTTTTGACAGTCTGAATGGCCTGGCAGCTGGGGGTTCAGTGACAGCGTTGACTTTTCTACTCTTGTATCATGCTTCTCCAGCCTGCTGCTATGACCCTAACATACCAGCTCCACACACAAACAGTGTGTTGTCAGGGGGCAACATGTGATTCTGAATGAGAAAGAAAAACCCACCAGAGGCTCAGGGATTGAAACTAACATCTGTTTTAGTCCCCGGTCTCTTGTTCAAGATAGGTTTTAATCAGCTTCTATGTCACGGACCTTTCAGTATCAGGTGATTTTATTGAAAGGAGGTACTGACAGTGTGTATTCCTACATATTTAAGCCCTTTATTTGTATAGTTATTGCTAAGTATACAGTGCTAGTTGATGATAAATCAAAGCCAAAGCAGCCAAAAATGCTCCTCTGTCTCTGTTGTTTTTGGATACATTAAGTTTTTGGCTGATTGTTAATAACAGAACCCACTATCGGGTGTCTACGTTATCTTAGCCCCAGTGGCCGCGTGTTTGTATCATCTCTCTCATATGGTTTTGATCTGGAAACTGTCGGCACAAAGCTGTTTTCTGCAGGTCTGTGTGTGTTTTCTGTGCATGGTTTCTGGAGAAATGTGTCTGAGATCAGAAGAAGGGGGCCCTTAACTTCCCTCTTCTCCACAGTTTGAGTTATGCAGACCCATCCTGGCCATAAAGCAGGACAGTATTCTCTTATCTTTTATTTTCATAATCCCTTCACAGTTTTCAGGAAGTTTTGATAACATTACATGCCGTAAATTGTGCCATTAAAGTATAGTTCTGGTGGTGCATTTTTTATTGTGAACTAATAGAATGGAAAAAATATGTCTGACCCTCATCTCCAAAATGTATTAGTTCCTACTGAAAATGCAAATCTTAACAATCAGGTTTTTATTAAATTGTTTTATTATCTATACCAGCAGTATGACTAAAGCATCTCATCTGCTATTGGCTTTTTTGCCTTGATGTTACATTAGTGGTCCATAGAGGATAAATAGCACTGACTTTAGTGAGCTGAGAAATTGTATGCTGAAAAGCTGGTAAAATGTTTGATTTATTCAAATTAAACAGCATTGGCCATGTTCATTATAAGAAAGGTCAAATGGTGCTCAGATGTTTGTTATATGTTTTCATAAATCGCTTCACATACAGAACATTTTAGAAGGAATAGTCAATGGTTTTGGTGTTAACACAGGATATGTGCACAAATGTGTTAAATGGGATTAGTTCTGAGGTTAAAAAGCTTCCGGCTGATAATAGATGGTGATTTAGCAAATGCAGCGTTGAGGTTCTGTAGAGTCCAGCTATATCCAGTGCTGATTTGGGGCCTTTTCACAACTAAATTGTAGGACAATTCCACACGTCCTGTTGCCCACTTCCTGGCTCCCCCTTAACTCCAAGCCTGTTTATATCCCTGTCCCTGAATTGTAAAGATTACCATCTCTCATGCAGGAAACCTGGCTCACAAAGAGGAAGATTTCACAAATGCTTGCTTGATGTGGAATTCGTTGTTAATGACCTTACCAGCACAGAGTTAAATGAAGAAACATTAAAAAGAACCGGAAGAAATACTTTTAAATATAAGCTGATTGTATCCCCCAGGCTGCAGCTAATGATTATTTTCATCATCAATTAGTAATTTTTTCATTAATAAATTAATTACTGAACAAAGGGTCAGAAGATACTAAAAAATGTTACACTTTTTAAATCTAAAGGACTTTATAATAGTTTAAACTAAAAAAGCAGCAAATCATCACAGTTGAGGAGCTAAAAGAAGACATTTTTTGTTTTTGCATAAAAATTACCTCTTGATATTTATATTGTTTTCGATTATTTGATTATCATAAACCGCATAATTTATCAATTACCTAATTGATTACTATACATTTATGGGTGTAATAATGATGAATGTCTTCCATATACTCTTATTTGTATTTCACAATTTTAAATAAACAAATTTGGCCGATAGCTAGAAGTGATCATTCTATAATAATACAAACACGCTGTGGGATGAAAGCTGTTAATTAAAAGTATTTTTCATTTTAATTAAGAGTTTGTAAAGATAATCAAGGAATAGTTTACATCCCTCACAGTCACAGAAAACACAACTCACACTCACAGCTGATGAACATTTGACTTGAACAAAGCCAGAAGTTACTTGTTTCCTGTTAGTCAGCTGAACCTCTGTCACTTTTGCTCACAGGGATCATGTGTGCTTGAATGCATTTTATTTTACAGTCCAAATTATTCCTTCTGCCAGGATCTGATGGACAGGATGTCATCATATGGCCTTGGACTCAATTTTATCTTGTATCCACAGCTTCACTTCTGGCCCCACACTTTTATTTTGGAGCCTATCCTGCCTGTTCTATAATGGTCTCAGCCACTTCACACACCTCATCAGTTCTCCAGCTCTCCCCACAGTTCCCTGCCACATCCTCGTTGTGTCTCCCTGTTGTGTGCTCAGTTCTTAGTTCTGCCTGACTCTATTTTGTGGAGACTGATTATTTGGTCTGAGGTTTGGTGTGATCTAGTTCCCCAGCTGTTTTCTGTCTGCACATTTTTGGTTTATTGGTATCTCTGCTCTTAGTCTTCTTGGGTATCTTCTTGGGCATCAGTTGCTTCCTGTAGTGTGTATTATGTTTCCTTATCCCCCTCCCCGTATATTCATGTCTAGTATCACTAGTTTATATATTTCCTTAATTTATTTTCATTTGGGTTTAGAAATTTCAGGTCTCACAGTATTCTGACATTATCGTTTCAGTTGTTGCAAGCCCACTCACTCACTCTTTAGTTATTTAGCCTCGACCTCGTTAATTCTTGGTGTTCAGATTCTCAATTTTCCAGAGTCTTGATTCCTGTTTGTTTCCTAATTCCTCAATTTGTGTAAATGTTCTAAGTCTTTAGTTTCCCTACTTTAGGATTGTGCCTAGATATGTACCTTACCGTTCTGCAATCATGCTAGTTTTTGTCCTCCTCATTGGACTGAATTTCTGTTAGTCTTCCTTTGTCTTTTATTCCCCCTGTATTTTTTTTAATAAAGTTACTTTCTTACCACACTACCTTTCATCTTATCGCACTTGGGTCCACCCTTAACACAAAACCTGACACATGATGTTGCTCATTGCAGTGAGTGAAATAGAGCTCCATCTTTCACATTAATGACTGAAAATGAAACTGACCTTTCTCCTCTACAAAAAATCTGAAAAAAAAGTGTTTTCTGTTCAGTAAGATCACCATGAAATAGATTAATTCAAACCACTGAGTGAAATTAGAAGGTGTGTTGCACTTATAACAGAAGTGAATTTATTGATAATCATTGATTATTTAACAGTAAAAGAGCATTGAAACAATATCCTGATTACTCTTACTGTTGTACAGTGTGTCTGTACAACAGTGGCAGACAGCCAAATTCAGGGTGTGTCTGCAGAGCCGAACAACATGTACAGGCATACTGCCTCCCTCATATACTGCCCCTTTGAACTCTGAGAAAGACATGAGTCTGTTCACCAAGGAAAAACATTATTTAAAAGAGTCAAAGTAACTAAGTCCAGCTGAGGCCACAAGTACTGGGAAACAGTGTCCAGATTGAGAAATTCTGTTTACAGTTTCACTTTTACTACTCGTAGGTTGACCACTCATTGTGGTCTCTTTGTTGTTCTTACCCTGATCTGTTTCTTTTGTCCAATAAACCGTGACTTTCTTCCACAGTTTTCAACGTTGAGGAGACAAGGGAGAACGCTCTACTCCACAGTGCCTGAAAATGCAGAGAGGGAGGCCCAGAGTCTGTTTGTCCAAGAGGTTTGTGCCCTGAAAACGTGTTACCTTCATCGATACCCACGCAGTCCTGATGAAGCAGACAAATTGGATATTTTTAAATAATTAAAATCCTATAAGTATTACAACTTGTTAATGAAATACAACATTTTTTAAACCAAGGTTTTGGGGGCTTTCAAGAGCAAATGCCTAAAATGATCTACATAGTAATATTTAGAACTTTTTACAGCTAAAATATAAACAGGGTATCTTAAATATGACTGTTTGAGCATATGTTCAAGAAAAAAATGAAACAAGGACATATAATGATGTTATCAATCAAATAAACTTCTTAAATTTAAGTTTAGCTTACATTTAGGGAAATATTGAAAATGTTCATAAGCTTCAAAGCCACACAGCTGTACAGTACCACTCACCTCAACAATGGCACCAATGTGAAGTAAACAAGATACTGTTTTTTTGTGCAGGCTAATGTACTCAAAAAGAAACATAATACGTTTAAAAAACTGTTGACTGTTGTTGAAAACTCTGGTACGAGAGGTTTAGTCACCTAAACTGCATGTGCACAATGCTGAGAAATGGTGACACTAATGTGAGTCCAAATTGTGACATATTATAAGCAGTAATGTGCGTAGCAAATCACAGCAGGTCAGGAAACCAGAGATCTTGTGCAGTCTGTAGGAACTGTGAAGCATAAATGGGCTCATTACATTTCATTCTTGGAGGTACAGTGGCTGGGCTATCAGGACTGTCTTTCTTAAGGAACAGCTATTTATGCCAGGGGACATAGGAACGATAAAGTGCAATTTATGTCCACACTCCACAAGTTTATTGAACTTACGGTTATTTTCAGTCATCTTTGGTTTATAGAGCTGTCTGTCTGTGCTGAGTCACTATCAAGTGGTTCTGCTGTGGTTTATGTCAGCCTTAACTCAAATGTACATGAGTACTTGAATTGTCTCCAGCAAAAGAAAAAATAAGTTAAAAAACTTCACAAAGAAGTTTGTTTGCTTAGTTATTTGTTTGCAGTGGAAATGAAATGCTCTCACTGTACTTGAAGGCAGATACCAGCTAGGTCCCAAATGTTCACCTTCCAGGTCAAAGGTTATTGTTAAGGGAGCCTTTGTCTGAAGTTATAAACTTGGTTTAACTCCCGGTCAAGCGTTGTATGACATCACTAGGACAGCTGTGGAGATAAAACCTGCGGGAGCCTCTCTGTTTCCGATCGCTGTCCTGATCAGGTTGCATTTCATCTCCCTGTCGGGGCAGTTCTTGTAAACGCCACATATTTCTGTAAAATAGATACCAGTCATTTCCTGCTATCACTGACTCTAACATCGAACAGATGTCTCCTCAGAAAAGGGAGATAGAGACACACTCACTCCCAGTTTGTGTTAGTGGATTGATAGACTGGGGTGGAGTGTGAACATAAAGCGAACTCCCCTTTTTCCTCATTACTTTATTGGACAAGGGCTGAAAATGTTGTTTAACTGCCCCATGTAACCTCAGTTAATGTTCCAACATATGTTGATTTTAAAGGCCACACTTCTGGAAGTTACACCATGTTATAACTGCTTTCAATTAAAGATTGTCTGAAGGTATGCAAAGTTTTAAATGTGATTGGATCTGACTTCTGGCTTTTTGACCCACCTTTACGTGTTTCTATTTGGAACAGCTATAAAGAGCTTTGTCTTAATACCTGATTGGGCAAAACACCTTAGAAACCAGTTAATTTCAAGCAAAATAACCCTCTAACACAACTCTCACCATAATATTTTACGGTGTTTTGTACTACGTTCCAGTAGTAGAGAAACTGCACCGCACTCGTTGTGCTACACATGCCCAACAATGTTACTGTACTTTGTAATTCATTTTCGCTTTGTCTTCTCAGTGCATTAAGACCTACAGGTCTGACTGGCATGTTGTGAACTACAGGTTTGAGGACTATTCTGGAGACTTTCGACAGCTTCCACAGTAAGTGCATTGTAAAAATAACTCCAAGCTTCTGTACACTGGTACTAGTACTTCAGAGATTAAGTACTAGTGTACCAAGACAATCTTGTGATGGGCAAGTTACGACAGCTACTCTGTGTAAATACATGGATGCCATAGATTTTAAACTTAAACACAGTTTACACACAGTCACACGCAGCTCCATTGTGTTTTAAGGACATCTAGACACGCTGTCACCTTTTGTTTCCCACTTTTGATGCAGTGCTGTTGTGACTTAATTATAAGGAAACGCAAAAGACAATTCATCCTTACTTCCTTGCAACAGAAGAGTGTTTCTTCTTTTTACAATGCACTTGATAATTCCCAATTTCAGCCAGGCTGGAAATCCCCCTCATTGTCCGTAAATTGTGTCATTAACTCTAGGCTCTTCCCTGAAAAAAATGTCGTTACTGACAAAACGGTAAAATATGAATTGACAATGACGTTGATCATTAGCGCTGCCAAATATTTTGTCACTTTACTGATCATAGCGAAGTTTAAACAATACAGTTTGACACAGATTGGCTGTTTAACACATTTTCCAGCAGGCAGTCTGCACCATAACATTTCCATGAGCAGTCAAGTGCTTTTCAGCAGTCCTGGAATTGACATTCACCTCATGTCTATAATACTGTACTGTAGTTACTCTTGAGACCTGCTGCAAATATGCAAAATTACTTATAAAACATTAACACAAGGAAAAATCTTATCATTCCAGTCACACCACCTCAGAGTACATATGCTAGAAAGACTTGAAGAAGTAACTTCTCCCATTAAAAGTAATATGCTACATTGGCATTATACATGCATCATACTATATGAGCCGTGTATAAGAATGCAAGATTATGTACTAATAGTATGCTTATCATAAAAAAGCAGTGTTTTTCCTCTGTTCTCAAACTGTACATACTCTGATCATTTCTACAGTAAAGTGTGCCGACCTGATAAACTGCCTGCCCATGTATTTGAGGTGGATGAGGATGCTGACAAAGATGAGGTACGTTTGAATCCTACTTCTTTGTCAGAAGCCTTAAGCAATATTGGTACCATCACTGACGTGTAAGTCGCTTTGGATAAAAGCTAAAATTACTAAATATAAATCACTCTTTTGTTAGTTTTTTCATCTTTTAGATGCCAAAAACCCTCTGTAACTTAGACTATTTAAGATGTTGCAAGTTCAAGCCTAGATTGTGTTTTTGCTCAAGATTACAGCAATGCTGCCCAGAAATGAGCACATGCAGCTAAATGTATCATATTCCAGTCATTTGTTTGACCTTTGATAATAGATATAGTGATGTTTAGCTTGCTGCATGTTTAGCTTGCTGAATTGAATGGAAGGAATTAGGTATAATAGTACTTTTGCTGGTGCACAAACATAAAGGTCCCTGTGAAACATTTGGATTGCTTCATTCTCTGCTAACTCGTATCTGCTAGAGTGGGTGTGTATTCTTATACAAATTAAGTATTTGTTGTGTTTGGAATGTCTTGTAGGAGTGCACAACAAGGAGGCTCATTAGTCACCTGACAGACACACTTATCTCTTCAAAGATGATACCAAGCTGCATCTGAAACTAATGTCATCTAGCATATTATAAAGTCACACTGCCTCAACTAATGCATAATGACCATCCTGACCCTCTCTTTTCCATGATATGATAGGCCACGCATATAGTGACAGACCACATTCACACCTACTTGCAGTTTAGAGTCACCTACATATCTTTTGATTGTGAAAGGAAACAGGAGTAGACAGAGAGAACCTACAAAAGCATACTTTGTTTGAACCCAGGAGCATGAGGCGTGAGCTGTGAAAACCACTGCATAACCATGAACACACAATAAAATTTCCTTCAGTATTAGCAAAAGACGACTGAGTGATTTTAGAAAACTCTAAAAAACGTTTAATTCCACTGTGACTGAGGGAAATGTTTTTCCGACCAAAGTTGTACCAGGTTGTCATAGGTCAGGTTCCGTCCTGACAGGACAGGAGGGGCAGGACTTCAACACATCTAAAAACAGCCAAATTATTCTGTATTCAACTCTGACTCTTTCTGTGACCTCTATCTATCTATCTTTCCTTAAACGGAGCACAGTTGTGCAAATTAAAGAAAGTTACAGCTTTATGACAACAGCTTTGCTCTGAACCTTTTAGGTTTTCTGTTTTTTTTTGTTTGTTTGTTTTTTTATTACTTTTTCACAGGGTTTTCTGGAGCAAATGGGAGTTCACACAGAATTAACTTGGTGATTTGTCTGTCTCTCCAGGGGCTGGTGAATGTTGTCTAGACACTGACACTGAGAAACAGGCTCTGAACCTTTCCAGATGCTTTTTAGATCACTCCCCAAAACTGAGAATATTAAAAGTTCCTGCCAGCACTTTTAAAATCCCCTTTTCTTTTATTAAACTTGAAGGAAAAGAATGAGAAGTGTTGCTGAACAGAAGGATGAGGATTTCTTGAAACTATGAAAGGATGGGATGCAGGTTGTAAATGTTGTCTTTCAGAATGTGAAACTGTAAATGACACGGTTCATTCAGAGCTGATCAAAACCAAGACAGGGCCGCAGAGATTGTCCCCATCTCCTCTTCCCTCATGACTCCTAATGGGTTTATTTTTACAGATTGTGAAAGCTGGGAGATGAGGGGAGCTTAGTCATATGGGTAAGGCTTGATCTCAAACTTACCCACCTTGGAAGTGTGAGATGATTGGATTCTTGTGTCATGGATCTGCTCTGAAGATTAAGATATTTATTTGGGTTCCTGGTTGCAGTTTGTTTAATGTTCCTCACCATGCTTGTTTGGATTGAGACAGACATACCTCATGTTGGGCTTTGTGTCATCTCAAACCACAAGATCAAAGGTTTTTGTGGACAGTCAGGAGGAATTTTGGCACAGTTGTTAAAAGCATTGTCCATTTAATTTCTTAACAGCAGTGATTTGTTCAGTTTTAAAGCATTTTCACTTGACTTGCTGAGTTTTGTTCCCTTTACAGTGTTTACAGCACATGTTTGTTTTTATATTTTCTGATCTTGTGTCTCTGTCTCCTGCAGGATACAGCCTCCTTGGGATCCCAGAAAGGTGGAATCACCAAACATGGATGGCTCTATAAAGGCAACATGAACAGTGCCATGAGTGTCACCATGAGAGTGAGAAATTCCGTTAATTTACTGGTTGACTGATTTAAAAGTGTATTAGCAAATATTTTGATGATGAGTTCATCCTTATACTCTATTTTCGAGAAACTACAACTTTTTTCTAATGTGAGCTTCCATTTTTTGTCTTTAATGAAAGCAAGCATCAACACTATTTGTTCAGTCAGACAAGTAAAACACAACATCTCCTTGGGCTCCACAAACTTCTAATAGACATTTTCACAATTTTCCAACATCATACATATAAGATAATAGATTAATCCATAAAATAATTAACACATATGGTTGCAGCCTTAGCCATAATGCCTTTCACATAAACAAAACTCTAAATACTGTAGTTTTGTTTGTACTGTATATTAGTTACCATTTATCTTATAATGAAATAATAAGTGTAGATTTCTGACTGGAGACTTTTTAATTTGATGCACATTCTACAGTTGAGGTAAAAGTTTGTTTTTCCATTCTGTGTTATTCCTTTATTATTTCTCTACGTAGTTTAATTCATGGTTTTCCAGTTTTGGAATAGGTTTAATTTTACTGGATCTAATCTTATAGCATTTCATTCACAGTTTGAACAAGTTGAGATTGTTCTGACCAAAAAGTGCATTTTGTATTCCAGTTACTGAAAGTTTTTTTTTCTCATCGCAGTCATTCAAGAGGAGGTATTTCCACCTAACTCAGCTCGGGGACGGCTCTTACAATTTAAACTTCTACAAAGATGAGAAGATCTCCAAAGAGCCCAAAGGAACCATTTTCTTGGACTCCTGTATGGGTGTGGTTCAGGTACACTCCAATTTCCAGTCATCTCTGGCGCAAAAGCAGTCATTGTTAAACTTGGATGACCATGGATGATCCATTACCTACTTTGCCAAACGGGATATCCCTGCCGGCGCCGTGCGACCACAGGGTGTAGCCTGGGCCCAAGTGGAAATTAACACAGTTCACAGTTTACCAGGAGTAAACTGTGAATACACATATAACAACTTCCTCTTCTGAGTTCTTTTCTGTATAAATGTATTTCCGAACCTGCAGGATAAAACTGTAACGTGCAAAATATAACATAATTTGGTCGAACGCTGATAGACTGCTGATGAAAAGTATTTGAGAGACCCTCTTTAGTCCCTCCTCTGAAACCTGAGCCTGCTTGTTATGTTTTACTGCTGACTCTCAGCTGGTGAAACAAGGTGAGAGCTGAGGTCTCACTTCCGTGCACTTTACATCAGAAAATCGATGCCACGTGTATCTGAATGTCAGATAAGACTCACTGAGTTCATTATGAGTTGTCTGTCATCTCAACAGATGGATAAAACTGATTTTACTGATGAGGCATTCAGCTGGGATTAATCAGCAAGGTTTGGACTGGAAATAATGATTCCTTCCTGATTGGAGGTAGAGAGGGCTGCACTTGGTAATTGATATTTTTTTTTGGAGGTTTCATCGTTGCAGGTTGTAAAGTTGTTGTTTGCTTTGTTTTGCACTGCAGTGTATTTCATAGGACCTGATTCATTTTGGGCTGAATAAACTCGATCCTGATATTGTTGTTTTCCGAAAATCTTTTAACATGATATATCTTTTAGACTATGTCTGTGTTACAAGGTCATATTTATTAGGATTTACCTCAGCCTGTCATTTGTGACGAATGTTGCAAAATATTCAAACAAAATTTAAAAGGGAAAACTTTAGCTTTCACTTAAAAAAATTGTTTAGCTGGTGGGATGGACATGAACCAACACTGGCCACACTTCATATTATGTCATTAGAACCTGAATCTTTGATCCTTAGTAGATTGTGAGTCCTATGTAGACACATGACAAGTTGTATTGTACATGTTGTACTGTATTTGCAAAAGAACTGAGGAAATGTCCTTCCTGTCAGACTATGCACTGTCCCTTCCTTATTGCCCTAAATTCGTCTCTAGATTTTATGTAGGTGAGTGTTGAAATTTCCCTCATGTCCCCTTTTTTGAGTCTGTGCCATATTCTACTAATCTAATTACTAAGGAGCTTTCTCAATATGCAGGGATATAACTGATTATACATTGTCTTTTGTGCACAGTCCACTGGCACTAAAGTCATTCAACAACTTTGCAGAGCCTCTCACATACTGTTCAGTACCATATATAGTTGTGTGTTTTTTGGTCTTTTGTGTGGCTTAAACTCCGTCAGCAGATGGTCTGTGAGTAGAGCTGCAGATGTTGACTTTGCAGCTGTAATGGCATGTGCAGTGACATCATACTGAGCCTGAAGCTTCTCCAGTGCTTTGTTATGGCTCCAACATATACCCTAAATGCACAAAGAACTGTCACATGTTAATTAAGTGACTGTACGTTAGCATGGATCAAAGTGGCCTAAAAATTTAAATTGGCCTATTACTCAATCTCCCAGAGGTTCAATTTACTCTACTTACCGCCTGAAAGTGTTCCTATTCTAAGAATAGAAAATAGTGTCCAGTCCTCCTACACACAGTATGATTAATTCTGTTTATCAAGACTCTAGTTTTATTTCTGTCCTAAACACCCCTCTCCATGTTTACTCAGTTAGCCTGCAGATAATCATTCCCACTCTGCTGTTTCAACATTGGAGACAAGCTGCAGAGATAAGATGCTGCAACACAACAATTCACTGACTGCCGACAATAATGAGAAGACTCCCTTATTTCACTAAAGAATTACTACTTGAATATTTTATTAAATTGCTAACTTAAAAGCATCAGACCTCAGCAAGGTTATAGCAGCAGCTGTGTGTTATGGACAAACTGCGGCTGAATCAGCAGATACGGTGTGGTTTATGAATAGACTATAACTCTGTAATATCAAATCCAACAGTGACAGTCACTCATTCTGACTTTTTAGATGTCATAGTTCATGGTCAGCTCTCCAAATTCAGGCCATTTTCTGTTCACTTTACACAGCAGCTCCATCTCATGTTTTGTACTTGTACTTTTTGTAGGTTTTAGTTAAATAGGGTAATTTCCTGTCCAATTAAGAGAACTGTGACTTTGTAGGTTCCAAAACAGCATAATACATGGAAGTGAAAGCAGAATTAAAGTAAAACAAGCCACGATCTAAATCATAAAACTAAACATCAGCTGCCTTCTGGTGAGCTGGCAATGCCTTTGTGTTAGCTTTGGAGAGTGAGATAAAGTATTCCTTTTGGCCATAGTTGGATATTTGATTTTTAAATCTGAAAAGCTAAAGTTAATCATTTTTTTTAAATATCAGAAACCCTAATACTTGGAAAATATGAAACCACCAACTTTTCAATAACAAAAAAGTCTTTGTTCAATCTTTTTGTTTTGCGCTCTATTTTTGATCTCCTGTTGCCTCCTTTCCCGGTCGTCTCTAATCTCCTCTTGTGTCTCCTCTGCAGAACACCAAGGTTCGGAGGTTTGCATTCGAGCTTAAGATGCAGGATAAGAGCACCTACCTGCTGGCTGCAGACAGTGAAATAGAGATGGAGGACTGGATCAACACACTCAACAAAATCTTACACAGCAGCTTTGAGATTGCAATGCAGGAGAAGAGGAATGGAGAAATTCATGACGGTGTGTGTGTGTGTGTGTGTGTGTGTGTGTTCACATTCTTCCACTAAGGGAACACAAATATCTGAATGAATATGATTTTTATATCAATTCTGTCAAAATATTATCCAACTTCTGGAAAAGAACACGTTTTTGTTTCTCATGGGCCTGGATAAACACAAGATTTGGTTAAATTGGACATGCACACGGTTAAATTAAGATTACAGACATTACAGACTGTAACGTGTCATACAAAGCACATTTCATATTGTTACAATGACTAAATAATGTGAATAATACAGTCAATGTAATACAGTAGGTTTATCTTCTTAAAGTGATCCACAATCGGCCAGCCAGCACAATCTATTATAAAGTACATTCAGTATTTTTAAAGCTAATACAGTCGATTTATTGATTAGTTGGTTGACAGAAAGTAATCTGCAATTACTTGATAACTGATTCATGTTTGTGAGTTTTAAAATACTAAATGTGGTTTCAGCCTCTTAAATATAAATGTTTTCTGCTCTATGGTTGTATTATGAATATCTATGGGTTTTGTTGCAACCCAAAAATGAAAATGTTAAACCATTATCACATAATTATATAACATTAACTAAAAAATTTATAAAACTCATGGTGACAGCTGCTCAGTATTTATAGACGCTACTGTTCAATGGTGCTATTATGTAAGCAAAGTTCCTAAGATAAGGAATGCCCTCAGTTATTATACCAATAACAATAATTAACCATAGAGATCCAGCATATCTACTGATCATTATCAGTTTATTTACTCAGGGACCCTGTACCTACCTGAGGATATTTTTAAGGAGACATTTTTCATTGGCAGCAACATTTACTCACTATCTGGGGCTCAGTTTTCCCTCTCTTCCTGGCCGTGTATATGTATTAGCCATGTGATACCGGACCACCCAGACTTTTAATGCTCACCTCCAGTGTCGATGGAGGCTTAGCCATGGAAGAAAGAAGCTAAATGCCTCTGCACAAATAGCTCTACTAATCTTCCTAACTTCTCTCCTCTCCTTATTAATCACACTGTGCATGAGAAGAAATCAGTTCTGCTTGAGAAGATCTGGTGGAGATCTTAAAAAATGACACAGGGACCTGCAGTATCTCTCTCTTTATCTTTGGTGATTCCTGTACAGTTGAATTACTGTTTACTGAACTTTCACATGTCAGTAGGTGATTAAGGAGGTTTTTAAAACACAGAGTGGTTCAGTTTATGCTCCACAAATCCAATGATTATTTTTATTTTTCTCTAGATGATGATCTTGTAAAGTCAGACAGTTCATCTGGCAGCATGGACAGCTTTCAGGTAGGTCCCACTTTCTGTGGATGTGCTTACGTCAACCATTAAATCTCTGCTTCTTGTTCAAGCTGTAACAAAGAAGGCTGATAATGCAGGAGTCACGGGTTTACACACCTCAGTCATTCAAATACAGACCCATTGGCATGTGTTGAGCTTAACCATCTCGTGATATTTACATATGTGTTGAGCTTAACCACCTCGGGATATTTCCATAGCATAAATTATTTGGTCTCCCTAAAACTAAATTACAAAGTAAACATCTGGCCTCCAAGCACTCACCAACTAACATCCAAGGTTTTTCCAATAGTGGAAAAAGCTGACAGTTGTTTTGATGCAGTGACTTCAGGTATTTTGAGTAGGCTTGAGGAGAAAAAAAAACTGTGTTGTTTAAATTATTTACCCAGTGATGTCCTACAGGCTTCAGAAATAGTTTTTTCCACCAAAGTGGATAATAAGTATTTTAGAGGAAAGCTCTTTATGCTGTCACGGTGCTGAGAGGTGCATAGTAGTAAAGCCATATGTGCATGGAAACTGATGGTAACAGCTAGCTGGAAAACAGCTTAACAGGTTAGTGTGCTGCACAGAAAGGTACTGTATGCTGGGAACCACCTGACTCTCACCACTGAGCCTGATCAGCCTTGGAAATATGGAGCTTTATTTCCAAGTAGGTGCAAATGACAAAGAGTCCTAATGATAAAACCAAGTGACTGGAAATCTCTGTGATTCTGGCAGTTTAGGTTTTGTTCAAAATGAATTCAGGAAATGCCTTTCTTGTTTTTAGAGTGCAAGAGATATAGAGTCTAGGATGAGGAACGAGACCAGACTGAAACTTTTCACCCTGGACCCTGACACACAGGTAGTTTCATGTAAAGCACATTGAATTCTTTGCTTATTATATGGAAATGAGGGCTACTCCCTAGTGAAACGCAATACGTCTTCTATGTGCTGTCTTTAGAAACTGGATTTCTCAGGAATAGAACCGGATGTGAAGCAGTTTGAGGAGAAGTTTGGCAAACGTGTTCTGGTGAACTGCAATGACCTATCGTTCAATCTGCAAAGCTGTGTGGCCGAGAACGAAGAAGGACCAACAACAAATGTAAGACCGATAATTTTTTTTCTGACCACAATAGGCCCAAAATAACAACATCCCTTATTGTCATTGAGCACATATACATATTGCACATACATGTTACAATGAAATTCTAACATTAATATTATTACCTGTCTGACTAAAGATGGATTGTTACAGCAGACTGGATAGACTCCCTCATTATTTGAGCTGCTGAAGGACTCCTGTTGGCATAGCAACCAGGCTACAGACTCAGTAATGACAAACAATCAGTATCATGGAGTCTGATGTCCTGCTGTCTCTCCTAGCAGAAACTGTCTGTCACAGAATGAGCACGCTCTGTCATGACACACAGGCAGAGACACACTTCGAAGCATGTTCACCCAGCGCCATTACACAAAATATATTTGAAATAACTATTCCAGTGTTCCAGTGTATTACCACTGTCTTCACTGTGTGGAAATAAATAAAACCCATCTTTATGTAAGGCATAATGACAACAAATCCAGTGTATCAGTGCATGCCTGCAATTGCATAAGTACTGTAGGATTAGGTTAATCTTTGTGGAAACGTATTTATGTATTTCTTTGATACCTAATGAGATGAGTCATAGTATTAAGCGGTGATGTATGTTGTTTTATAGTTTCAAATGTCATTCGTTCGTGTAAATGGGTTAATGCTAATAACTGTCTACTTTAGCTGAATGATATATTGCAAGATACTTAAGTAGGAGAGTTAAGCAATATATTACATTTGCTGTCACAATCCTGTTGAGCAGCTGTATAGGTTGTCATTGAAGTGGGTTTTTACTTTTTTTAATTACTTTATGGTATTCAGATGATGCAGGCTGCATGAGAAACTGCAAAAGAAATCAAGTTGAACACATCATCACCAGTCTAACACAGATACATTTCTTTCATCTCCAGGTGGAGCCCTTCTTTGTCACTCTCTCACTGTTTGATATCCAGAATGGCAGGAAGATCTCATCTGACTTCCATGTGGACTTAAACCACCCATCTGTCAGGGGCATGGTTCCTAATAGCTACAGCCAGTATATGAACGGGGGAGGGGATGGTCACCCTGAGGCACAGCGGCTGGTCCATGGAGTGCCAGAGGCAACCATGCAGTATCCCAGACTGGTGAATATTGTTAAAAATAAAGTACTCTAAGATAACTTAGCACAAGATTAATATGGCTTTGATTTTAAGTTGAAACGTTCCAATGCATATATACTCCACAGGGAGTATTCTCAGTGACATGCCCGCATCCAGATATCTTCCTGGTGGCTCGCGTTGAGAAAGTGCTTCAGGGAGGAATAAACCATTGTGCCGAGCCCTACATGAAGAGCTCAGACTCAACCAAGGTACTGACCGACCCACGAACTTTCATCAGCAACCTCCTCACTAGGCAGTGTGTTCCCAGTGCTCAGCAGAATCCTCTAGATTATTCAACATTATACAGAGATAATCATACTTGTTTTTAGCTGCCCGCCACTTGCACAGACAAAGAAGTATTGACTTTGGCTTTGACTTTGACTTAGGCCTAAAAAATTTAAGGTGTGTGTGTGTGTGTGTATGTGTGTGCGTCAGCATTCTGAATATTGTTTATATATGTTTTATTACTTGCTTTATAGCAAGTAATGAGACCCAGCTTGTGTGTTGTTGGGTTGAAGCTCTGTTAAATATTTGTTCCTGTTTTCCACTAGGTGGCACAGAAGGTCCTGAAAAATGCCAAGCTGGCATGCAGCCGGTTAGGCCAGTACAGGATGCCCTTTGCCTGGGCAGCAAGGTATTTTATCTCTTTAACAAATAAGATTTTGATCTTTCAGACAGGCTCCAAATTTGTATGAAGTAGACTTTCAGGAAGGACAGAGTGATATTTTAAATGGATTTAATTCCATTATCCCACAGTACAACTTAGTACATTAGTACCCAGAGTACATTATTTAATTTTGGTTAAGCGGTACAAATTGTAAAGAGTCTTAAAAGTCAAATCTATTAAGTCATTTGCTTAGATTTTATTTAATTTTTTGCATGTTTTTACTTTTGTATATGCAAAGAATTGCAGCTTTCCCAGTTCCAAATCACAACGTCCATATTGAAAAATTATCATGGGAATTGTTTTGGGACATCATGTTACATCCTAAACCATTAATTGGTTATTTTCAATAATGAATTGGTTGATCAATTATGGAAATAATTGTGAGTGGCAACCTTAGACTGTACCTAAGTATTCTTAGTTGCCCAATAGACATAACTGTCTGCAGGACAAGAGAAATATTCTTGACTCTTTTTTTCTTTCTTTCTTGCAGATCTTTGTTCAAAGATGCTTCAGGGACAATTGACAAAGGCGCTCGCTTCTCACCTCTTTACAGACAAGACAGCAACAAGCTGTCCAACGATGACATGCTCAAACTGCTGGTTGATTTCAGAAAGTTAGTAATGTTTGTACTACATGCGTGCTTTCTGAAGTCTTGCAGGTGTTCTGGAAATTAAATATGGAAAATGTGATCCTATAGGTTGTACTTTGGAAATCCAGGCTTGTTTTTAAAATTAGATGTTTGCTCACATCTTTGTGTGGGGTCATATGTTATTTGTCTGCTCATGTCTAGACTGCCTTCCTGTTTCGTATTCAATCTTTGGTAGATGATAGCAAGCTTAGATAGAAAGCTTAACTACAGTTTATTTTCCTTTCCTCAGGCCAGAGAAGATGGCCAAGCTGCCCGTAATCCTAGGAAACCTTGACGTTACCATTGACAATGTAGCCCCTGATTTGACAAGTAAGCCCTTTAAACTCACTCCACGCTGCCAGCATGACAGATGAAAGCTGCTCCTGCTCAGACCAGATTGGTCACGTTGTCTCCAGGCTGTTTATTTGGTCTCCTTCCCTCTTGCTTCTGTATATAGATTGCGTTACCTCATCCTACATTCCTGTGAAACAGTTTGATGGCAGCGAGAAGTCCAACATCTTCTTTGAAGTGGAAGAGTTTGTGCCGTACATAGCCAAATGTTCTCAGCCTTTCACAATCTACAACAATCACCTCTATGTCTACCCGAAGCACTTGAAGTATGACAGCCAAAAGTCATTTGCAAAGGTATCACAAACTTTTACTGGAAAGTGCCATTGTGTGGGTAGATGAGAACAAAGCAGGGATTTTTTTTATTGATTTGTTCCCCATGAGTAGCATCGAAGGTTTCTTTAGTGTAGTGAAATTTAAAAATTGTAAAAAGGAGGATTCTCCACCAATGTTTTTTTATCAGCTTCGAAGTTACAGCACTTTTCTCCTGTAGTTTGGCTAACTGGGTCAGCTTTACTCTTTGTTTGTCCTCAGGCTAGAAACATAGCTGTCTGCATTGAGTTCAAGGACTCAGATGAGGAAGAGGCTGTTTCACTGAAGGTAAACTGCACTCCGATGTGTCCTGAAAGTTTATTTTATATAATATATATCTAAATAAAAACATTTTTTTAGAAAGTCCAACTTTTTACCTGTATTACATTATTAAATTATTGTTTTTATCATTCCAGTGCATATATGGCCGACCTGGAGGGCCCTTGTTTACTAAAAATGCCTTTGCTGCAGTATTACATCACCAGCAGAACCCTGAATTCTATGATGAGGTGTGGTTGAAATAAATTCACGGTCTAATGTCTGTAGTAATCTCATTAAAACAATGCAATCAATGACTCAATGTGTATTTGCACATTTGTTTTGCCTTAGTTTAAGATTGAGCTTCCAACCCAGCTCCATGAGAAACACCATCTGCTCTTCACCTTATACCATGTCAGCTGTGACAGCAACAGCAAGGCCAGCACTAAAAAGAGAGACCTGGTCGAGACGCAAGGTAAAAGCACTGCAGCACTAAATCGTCATACAGACAATGCAGCATTACATCCTTCTAAATATTTTTGATTTGACTGTTCTAGACACAATAGAGTTATCTTTTATTGATCTTACTGGCTTGACGTATCAAATTTGTCTCTGTTCTTAGTGGGTTACGCCTGGCTCCCTCTGCTGAAGGACGGGCGGGTGATCATGAATGAGAGTCAGATTCCTGTGGCGGCCAACCTGCCTGCTGGATATCTTAGCTCTCAGGAGGGTGCTGGCAAGGTAGAGTTATTTAACAGTGATGCCTTGCCCTCATTAACATAAAAAATATGCAGAGATGATGCAGTAGTTGAGTAATGAATTGCTCATTTGTTTTGTTTCAGCATGCAAGTCCTGAAATCAAATGGGTGGAGGGAGGCAAGCCTTTATTCAAGGTGTCTACTCACTTTGTGTCCACTGTCTACACTCAGGTTAGTTTTTGTTTTTAGAAAATATAAGTTTTCTATAGACTGCTGATTAATCTATATCCCATCATTTTAATTTTAATTTTATTTTATTACTACAAACTTGTGCTATGATTTTATTACAACTCAGCTTCTTGGAACAGCCTTCTGCATTCTGACCTTCTTTGTGTTTTACCATTTCAGGATCAACATTTGCACAATTTCTTTCATCACTGTCAAAGCATAGCATCAACAGCCCAGGTGTCAGGAGGAGACCTGGTCAAATACCTGAAGGTAAAGCAAAATTATAAAGATCTCAGGGACATTTAGGGCATAAATACTATAAGGGAATCAGGATTTCCACTGAAATGGTTGACATAAATGAACATTATTATAATTTATTTTTATTTTTTTATCTTATAAATTTCCTATTATAATTCAATTGTGATTGTGGTTGCTTTATTAGAATAATTGCTCTGTTGTAGGTAATTAATTGATTAGTAACAGTAGTTCATGTTTGAGAGAAATCGTCAACCTACATCGTACATTCCCAATCATTTACATTTAAGTGTTGGTATATACTGTACACGTGAGTGCACATGCTCTATCAAGGATTAAAAATTACTCTAAGTCTGCACAGAATAATATTTAATACTTTTTTGATAGAAAGGAAAGGTTTTGCATGTTTTCACACTTCAATTTCTCTATATTCTCTATATTAATGTAAAAGCTAAACCTGCATTGCTCATCCTCAGCCCTGGAACCACAGTCACACTTGGTTGGTGCTGAATCACATGGAGATTAAATGTCTCCCCTCTGTGCTGTAATTCAGCAACAGCACATTCATTCTGCTTCTCCAGGGTTTTTCCCGCTGCCGTATGACCTGTATCTGTAACCTATAAAAGATTAAAAAGTCCACCCATAGCTGGTTATTTTTCCAGTTTTATCCTGTGGCACTAGTAGCTCAGTTTTGCACATGCATTCTTATTCTATTCCATGGGAATCTCAGTTCACTGCTCCCCTGGTGGACATTGACATGGGGAGCAACACTTGGTCCAATGCATCTCTTGGGTTGTAATATATACACAGCAGTGAACATGAACAATAGCCAGAGGGTCAAACAGCAGGTCAGCTGTGCTGACTGGAAGACTGCCAAGTGACTTTGGCAGGGTTTGTGTTAGTTTCCTTTACAGAGGCAGTGATGCACCAGTACCTACACTCTGCCATGTTCCAGGCACTGGAGCATATGGTGTTGGCGATTAGTACAATGTTTTTCCCCCATGTCCTCCTGCTGTTGTTGTTATTAGATTAATGTCCTCACACTGTATTCTGTTCTGTATTCTTTTTCTTTTTCAAGTGAGTTTGCTTGAAAGACAACACTTTTCCACTTTAAATCTCCTCATGGTGCACGATGAACGTTGTTACCACACCCTTCAGAAACATATTGTAATGTTTTACCCTCAGAGTCTACATGCCATGGAAAGTCATGTGATGATCAAGTTTCTGCCTACCATCCTGAACCAGCTATTTAGGGTGCTTACCAGTGCCACCCAAGAGGACGTGGCAGTCAATGTCACCAGGCAAGTGTCCCCAAAGTCCTCAATGACTTGACACCAGCTTAAAAATGTCAACTAATATGAATATAATTTATGATAAACTAATTCATGTTTGGCTTTTAAACCTAAACTGCAATTATTCAAAATTCTTGACTGTGAAAGTGAATCTGAATTTGATAAAGTCTGAGGCCCCCAAATACCAAATAACTGATTGCAGCTGCATTAATTGATAGCATGTGGGATATTTTTGATTCTAAATGTTTTTGTGATTATGAAAACTGTGTAGTAATTATCTCAATATGAAATTAGATTCGGAATAATGCTGTAAGGGTACTGTTTGTGTGTAGAATGAGGGAGTCCTCCGTTCACAACCACTCCCTCACTGACATTTTTCAATTGTTTCTTTCTAGAGTCATGATTCATGTTGTTGCCCAGTGCCATGAGGAGGGGTTGGAGCACTATCTGAGGTCATATGTAAAGGTAAAACTGTGCTACACATCACAACTCGTGGTCTGGATATTAGTATTTGTACTGGAGAATTGACATGACCTTATTCTTGTCTGTCTGCTTATGTCTGGTATAGTTTGTCTTCAAGACTGAGCCACACACGTCCTCCACCACCCGAACAGTGCATGAGGAGCTGGCAAAAGCCATGACTGCTATTCTAAAGCCTTCCACTGACTTTCTCACAAGTAACAAGCTGCTGAAGGTAACACAGTTGTACCATTTCACAGATTGCAAAGTGTATAATTATAATCAACATGAAATTGCTCTTCATTGTTATCTGACTGATGTTTGTCCGCTCTGCAGTACTCCTGGTATTTCTTTGAAGCCTTAGTCAAGTCCATGGCTCAGTACTTGATTGAGAGCTGTAAAGTGAAGGTATGTCTGCCACGTGTGCTTGACTCAGAGGTATCTGCTTTATTACAGCTTAGGTTCTTCACTGCATTTCACAACATGCCAAGTCCTGTGGACAGCTGCAGTACCACAGTCAAATGTATCGATGTATCCTCAGTCTGTTCCCAATGCTGTGCAGTTTAATTGGCTGCATTTTATCATACAGCATATTCAACCACATCCCTGTTTGGAGGTAACAGTTGCAGCAAGTGAATGCTCCAGAAGAGTAGGTCACACAAATCTTTTTTTCCAGCTTTAGCTTAACGATAAGACCAGTGCTATTTAATTTTTTTATTGACAATAAATCCTATATTTTAGTCAATCCGTACTTCTTAACGTATCTAAATATGTCTATAATTAATGTCTTTTTACTGATGACAGAAAGCTTTAAAGACAAAAACAGATATAATAAGAAGTTTTATTTAATGAAGGAGAAATAAAGACGTAAACAATGGTGTGGATGAGAGAGGAATGACATGAAACAAAGGTCAATGTCGATGTTGCAGTTATGTGGTTTGCATCTTAATCATTAAGCCACTAGATTTCCAATATGTTCAGTTTAAAAATAGAAATAGAAAGAGCTGAGCTCCATAGTTTTTGGCAGAAAAAACAACACATTTGTTGGGGACTATTTCCAGATCCAATATTAACACACATTTGGTGGTTTAGTGAGTGTTTACAGCGGAAGAACGTTGTAAGGAGGAATCAATTTAAAATAAACTACAATGTCCAGGTTCATGGTAATGTGTAGGCCTTTGGCACAGAGAAATGAGCAACTGTATATCAGTTACTACACAAACAAGTTGGTTCTACTTCTTTTTATATATTTTTTTTTTACATAAGAGAAGTATTTCCATACCTATTCTTGGGTGTAAACCGGCAGGTATTATGCTGTACACTAACTTTTTTGCCAACATCCTGCTTTTGTTTTTCAGCTCTCCAGGAATCAGCGTTTCTCAGCATCTTTCCATCACACAGTAGAGACTCTGGTCAACATGATGATGCCACACATCACACAAAAATACAAGGACAATCTGGATGCTGCCAGGAATGCCAACCACAGTTTGGCAGTCTTCATCAAGGTTAGGATCCACAGCTACTGTGTTATTAAGTACACAAAAATAAAAGCTGGATATCATCTGTACAGTGCAGTCAGTAGTAGTTAATGTAAACATGGAGGGATTTGTTTTTTTTCCTTTGCTGTGAGTCAATGGGCTACTGTGTACAGGCCTGGAAGCCCCAGAGGTCATGGCGGGTCATGGTCCAGAGCCTAAGAAGTTACTGTTCTTATATCTTGTTTGAAAGAGCTTGGTTAAAAGAACAAAATGACCACAATGATATACACAACAACCACAAAAGATGCAAAAGCAGACCCCAGATGTCAAAAATAAACACAAAAGGACCAAAAACTGACATCAAATGACAAAAACAACAACAAACAATGATAAAACGGATACACTTCCATAAACAAAACCCTAAATGAAAAAGGGACTTGGGCTCTTCCCATACTCGTTTATTTTCTCATAATTTGTGTATGGATATGAGAAATAACCAAACCGCTTTTCTTCCTTCACTCTGTAGCGTTGTTTCAACCTGATGGACAGAGGCTTTGTGTTCAAGCAGATCAACAACTATGTCAACTGTTTTATGCCTGGAGACCCAAAGGTACACTGATGACCCAAACTCTCACACCATTTATAGAAACATACAGAAAAATGTGTTTTAAAAACAATTGCCTGACTGCATTCTGTCCTAAATGCAGACACTGTTTGAGTTCAAGTTTGAGTTCCTGCGTGTTGTGTGCAACCACGAGCACTATGTCCCCTTAAACCTACCCATGCCATTTGGAAAGGGAAGGATTCTGAGATTTCAAGGTAAGAAGATCTATCAGATGCATCACTTGCACAGATATTAAACTCAGTGATGGCCTGTTTTGGTGCCAATGTGCTAGAAGAATATGTCTATCAAATCAAATTGCTTTACTAGGCCAACACAAAAAATTAGCTTGCCATATTCAACATCACATACTGTACATATTATCTGCTGTTGTAGCAGTCTTTGATTTTACAGAACCTACTTTTTTCTTCATTTAGCTTATTTATCTCCACATGATATGGTGAAAGCATGTGATACTTCAGTAGGTAGGTGCAAGGAGTGTTGCTTGCATTTCTTGATCAGAAAGAGCTGATTTTATTCAAATCGTTCGACACTGAGCAGAAAGTAGTGAATTCTCTCTGCAATCAGAACTCAATCAGTTGTCTTGCATCTTTACAGTGAACTGGTTGATGTGGAATAATTGATCTATCCACGACATAAACATCCCGATTA
This sequence comes from Channa argus, assembly GCF_033026475.1. NCBI lineage: Eukaryota > Metazoa > Chordata > Actinopteri > Anabantiformes > Channidae > Channa > Channa argus. The sequence continues at coordinate 14,330,454 of NC_090205.1, forward strand.
TCCTGCTTGTACAGTAAAGAAGTGATTGGCTGATTATGTGCTATTAGCACTTTTTTCCTTTCTTGGGTTGGTTTGCTGTCTATGGCTTGTGGTGATTCAATAAGATGCTGAACTTTTGTCATTTCTAAAAATATCTTTAAAACTTGCTTGTTCAAAAGGCAGGTTTTAAAAATATGTTGTACAAGTAGGAAGAAACAGTGTGTATAATTTGGGGAATTTTTCTGGGTGTGATTTAGGTTTGTTTTACTTAAATGCTCGTGGATGCCATCTCTGAACAGCTGCCACTGATCAATCACAAACAGTCACACCGCCTGAATCTGTCAGATATGAAAGCCCAGGTGTGTCTGTAAATCTGTTTCTTCCTTACATAGATGGAAATCAGCATTAACTAATTGGTCATTTGCCAGCGAGGGAAATCTTTGAACTGTTTACCAGGATTTAATACTGTGTACAATGTGAAATATGTCATGTTTCCTTTTTTATATTTATGTCAAATGTATAATAATTACAAATTTACTCTATTTACTATAAATTGTTTAGCGTTGTTTGAGACTTCATGTTCACTCACATCCTTCACACATTTCTCTGTCAGGAAGACCTGATATCTTCTTCATCCTCTTCCTCTTCCCTCAGATTTCCAGCTGGATTACTCACTTACAGATGACTTCTGTAAGAACCATTTCCTGGTCGGGACCCTGCTCCGGGAGGTCAGTGCAGCTTTACAAGAGTTCAGGGAGATTCGTCAAATATCCATCCAGGTGCTGAAGAATCTCATGGTTAAGCATACGTTTGATGAACGCTACAGTTCCAAAGTAAGCAACACACGCCTACTGCACACTTGATTCATGCATTTTTACTTTAGCATCTGATGTGTGCCTGTGATTTTGAGATATTGTTTTAAGTGGTCCATTTGTCTTTCAGAGCCAGCAGGCTAGGTTGGCCACCTTGTACTTGCCCCTGTTTGGTCTGCTCCAAGAGAACGTCAATAGGCTCAATGTGAAGGAAGTACCTCCGTTACCCATAAACCACTCCAATAACGTAAGGGAGCCACCTAGTGGCCTTAAATATCATAAATACAGCTTTACATGTAAATTTATGAAATCACAACATAGATGGTCCATTGTTTTGTTTGAGAAATGTTGCCAAAGACTGTGAATTACAAAATTCAAAAAAGGCATGTGGAGGGACATTATCCCTCTCACATGACTATATAGATGGGTATAGGCAGGGCTTAGACAGAACCAACAAGTAGTACTGTATGTGGAAAACTGTTATACACATTTAGTGCAATGGTCAAGATAAGTACATTTCATTTATATATCAAATCAGAATCATTTTCCTGAAAGGCTTTACAACAGCGGAGGAATTGTTCAAGCATGGTCTGACACAGATATCATAACATCATGTGCAAAGAATAGTAAAATTACACAGTGGAGAAACAGAATGAGGTAGACGTCAACAATGACAGTGGATCTGTGTGTGTTGTAAGTTAAGTTCGGTACAGACACTTTTTTTCATGTCTTTTAAAGTATAACCAGGGCATCAACTGAAGTAGGCAAAAAATCCATACATCTGAAAAGAACTGTTTTCTGTGTGCAGTCCATCGTGTCTGTTTTTCCACAGTGCTGCATCGTTCACTGTTAGAATTTCAACCATGAAATGGATTCTCATTTCAAAGCCTCTAAATAAATGCGTTAACCATTATAGTTCCATATTTAATATGTTTCAGTCAATTCTGTCAGCCAAACTAAGACTGTTTTTTTCCACTATTAATAGTAATATATACGTTTATTTGTGTGAATTCCACATTACACCCGTCCCTTGAAACACCCTGACCTAATGCTTTTCTGTGGACCGTAACAAGACATGCTCCTCACACTCACTTGTGAATTTTTATTGTGGATCTGTATCTAATAAGTGGTTGCCCCTGATTTTGATTCAGAATGGAAGAGAAGATTCATTCCTTACCAATGCTTTGATGACGCCTCCCAGGTCCAGCACCTTCCTGGATACCAGTTTGCACAAAGATGTTTTTGGAGTCATCTCAGGCACTAGTGAGTTAAAACATGGATGGAGAAGAGTGACACAAATTTGTTTTAACAGTAATATAAAAGTTTATTTGTGTTTTTGTTCCTTTCAGTTTCACCTCACACGTCGTCCACGCCCAACATTAACTCTGTGCGCCACGCAGACTCTCGCGGCTCACTCATCAGCACTGACTCTGGCAACAGCTTCCCTGAAAAGAACAACGACAAGGGCAGCTCTCTTGATAAGGTACCCCTGCTGCTTGTAAAGTAATTTCATCCATCATTTACCGGAAATTAAATATAGACTTTCTGTGATGTGCGTATAGTATAACATTCATTTCAGTGTGCCTCAGGCATACCACGCCTCCCTGTGTAATTACAAAAGTGACGCAGTCACTTCTTGTTAACTTGTACCATCAACTCCCCCACCTCACCTGTACGACTGGCTGTGACAGACGGAGAAGTTTGCACGGAGACACTCTGTCAATGTCCTGCGCTTCTTTACGGAGTCCGAGGAGTCCATGCCCTCCATGCGCACCAAGCGTGTCACCATGGACTTCTCCCTGCTCTCTGTCCCCTCTGTGCCAGAAAGCATCCTGCAGCCCAGCATTTCACTTCAAGTACAAAACACCTTCTTCCTTTGCACAGTCACCCTCCCTCTTGAGTGTCCCATTTGGGAATGCGTGTTATAGTGTCCCAGTGTCCTGAAACCTAAGCCTTTTCTTTGCCAGATGATTCTCAGGCTTTGGCCTGCTTGTTCACTGGTGCTTTAAAGCAGACCTGCTGTACTCCACGGTCCTTACAGGGTTTGTCTCTGCTCTTTTTTCCAAATGTTGACAAGCACGAATGCCTAACTTTTGACTTCCTCTCACATGTGCTGTGGCGTTTTTAATTTTTACTGATTTACAGCCTCAAGCTAAATCCACTCTGTGTTGTTTCATTTTCTATCAAAGATGCTTTTATTTGTGGTGTGTGGTAGCATTTCTTACAATATACAGTGTGTGTGTGTGTGTGTGTGTGTGCGTGTGCGTGTGTGTGTATCACACATATGATAGCACAAGGAGAAAAGGAGGACAATTGAGGAATAATTGCCAAAAACCGTCTGTTTATTAGACATGTGCATGAACTGCTCCACAGCCTCAGAGTTTTTGACATAAAAACTCATTTTAGTCTTATTGCTCTCCCATATGCATAACACCTTTTAAAGCTCCAGCATAGCCTCAGGCTTTCCATGAAGTCATCCCCAGACAGTTTTGTGGTCTAGACTAACTGGCAAAGGAACGTGCTTGGTATACTGCCAACCCCTATGCTGTGGTAGGGCTGTTGTTCCACTGCTGTGGTTCTCTTTTCTCCCTGCTCTCTGCTTTAGCTTGGAGAAACTGTGAATATTTTCCACCAGCAGACTGTCAACCATACATTGCTTAGACACCTGAATGTATCACTCTACATGTTTAATTTGACCACTGACGAGGACTTGGTGAATTTTTTCCTATGTTTTTGTTACAATATAATTTTTACAACACACCCAAAACTCTTGATTTCTTTGATCTGTGACCACAAAACCAAATTCTAACCACACACAAACTTTTTAAATAATAATATTAATAATTAAAGTGTCACTGGCAGTATATACTGACAGTTGTTTCTCTGAACAGTGCAGGTTTATCTTGAGGCAGCAAGAGGAGCTAGAATTGTGTGGCAGGATTGTGTATTTGTGTGTGACTGACCAGCCTCTTTGTTCCACAGAGCCAACCTGCGTCGTCCCTAGGCAGCACCTTGTTGCGTTGTGATAAACTGGAACAGGCAGAGATCAAGAGCCTCCTCATGTGTTTCTTACATGTGCTTAAAAGCATGTCTGAGGGTAAGATCTCACTCTTTCTTTTTCTATCTGTAGTCACCATCTTTCTGCCTGATCACTTTACTCACTCAACATGTCATTGTCCTTTCAATCCAGATGCTCTGTTCACATACTGGAACAAGGCTTCATCTGCTGAATTAATGGATTTCTTCACACTAGTCCAGTAAGATGGTTTGGATTGTTAACATGGACAGTGACGGTATAAATAATGCTGAAAAATATGCATTGACTGAGTTTTTTTCTTTTTTTTCTCAGAGTGTGCCTCTATCAGTTTCGATACATGGGGAAGAGGTACATTGCAAGGTAATGCTGTTGTCATTGTTTAACCACTAAAAAGTTACAGTGTCACTATTTTGACGTTATTTCATTAAATGTGTGTTTGGCTCTTTGATCGATTTCAGGCTTACTACAACAGTGGTTTCCAACCTTTTTCAGCCCCTTACAGTTCAATAAAAGGACCCCTATAATCACCACCAGTCATCAGTCATCACCAGTCATGTTCCAAATGTGTTTTTGTTTTTGTTTTTTTACTTTAAGCAAAATGTTGCTTATAATAATTTTTTCACACAGTAGAATTGTTAGAAGTGTTTAGTGCAGTTTGGCCAAGTTTGGATTCATACGTCTACCACTTAAAGCACCAGAAACTGTACTTTAGATGTAGCTAAGTATATTCCCATAATTTATATTATTTTAGCTTTTTCACCACCCGTTTTAGCTACAGTTTAACCTGTTGTTCAATACTACACATTAAACATTACATTTATCCTTTACCCATTAAACTTTATACTGTATGACGATAATACAGCTGCTAGATGTGTGTGAGGTAAACACTTTGAAAGGATGTTCAGAAAAAATATTTCAAGTAATTAAAATGTATCCAAATACAACAGTTTTCTCCTTTTACCATTTGGGACCTCTGCCCTTGACTCAGGGGTTTGGATGTTCATTCTCTCTAACCTCCCTTCACTGTTTCTATCTTTGTTCACCTAAATGCTGGCAAGTTTAACAAAATCAAATTAAACCTGGCTCCTGCCCTCTCCTGCTTGGGTAAGACTAAAGGTGGATCTGGCTTTTACAAAAAAGTTGCATGATATCTCCTCACATTTATAAAAGTTGCAGTGCTGTGACAAAACTATTTGCTTACTAATTCACATGCTTTCTCTCTCATTCTTACATGCATGGTATAGTATGGGCTGTAACTGCTGCTTTAACGCTGCCACTACTGCTTTGATAAGTTTATTTTTAAACTGCATGCTAAATATGCAACCTACACATTTATTAAGCTAGAGGTGTTGCTGTTGGTCTCTTTAACATAGTTCATATTAACATGTTTTTCTTTCTTGTGAGCTGGATGTTGCGTCACGTTAAAGTTTATGGATCTGAATTATCTTTAAATCTGCTGGAGCTCTGTAAACTGTAGAGTGACATTCACACCACTGGAGCATGTAAAAGGAGTATTATTTGCCCCAGCCTGCTTCACTAACTGTTTGACACCCATTCATGTAACCTTGTCCTGCTTCCTCATCAGGAACCAGGAAGGGGCAGGACCCGTAGCACATGAGCGGAAGTCTCAGACTCTCCCTGTGTCCCGTAACAGGGCGGGATTGATGCATGCCCGCTTACAGCAGCTCAGCAGCCTGGATAACTCATACACATTTAACCATAGTAAGTGCCACATATCAAACATCCTCTACCAGAGGACCCCTGTTCTCACCCTACCGTAGTCTTGATGCTTCACGCTTTTCAGCATCATCAACATCGACATCATCTTCTTCCTAATCCTTTTTAAATCCCGCAAGCTATCAAGCCGAAAAATCATTAAATTAATATATACTTGGGCCAAGGTAGCTGTTCGTAGCATTATATTTATTTTAACTGGGTTTAAGCTGTGTGCTCAGTCTGTTAAATGGTTTACCTTAATTAAGTTTCTTTGTGTTTTCAGTGTAAGAAAGATTTCAAGTATTCTTGGAATATCTGTAGACCATGGTAAGAATGTATCAGGTTGGCAGGCAGTTTGCAGACTTTACCTGGATCTGTTCATTTGGTTGACTTAAGAGCATGCCTGTTAATTTAACATCAGCTTTTAAAATCTTCTTATCTGCTCTCAACTTTATTTTACATTTTATACTCAAAAACCAGGACATGTAAAATACAAATGGTTTCATTCTAGACTGCTGCATCTTTATTCATTTTCATTCTGTTGTGCTTTCATGATTTTTGGCATTTTAAAAATGTAGTAAATACAACTTACTGAAAAAATGAGTATTTGCATTGAAAAGCAAAGTTATTGCTACGTAAAAAATTCAACATCTCTGCTTTTATTTAATAATAGTTGATTTTGCTTTTATTTGGGGATGAACCCTTTCAGTTTAATACATTTTCCCATCCTTTATCTTTAAAGTTTCATATTTTTAAATATTATATTTAAATGATCTCTCTGCAGATTCATAATTGTTTTATATTTTGATGGGCTTGAAACCTACAGCTACAGTTTTTTTTTTTTTTCTCTTTGTCTTATTTAGCCTACAGTCACTCGGATGCTGACGTGTTAAGTCAGGCTCTGCTGGAGGCCAACATCGCTACTGAAGTGTCCCTGACTGTACTGGACACATTAAGTATCTTCATTATGGGTTTCAAGGTAGCATACTTAACATAATACTTGTCACACATTTACTGTACTTAATTATGTAGCCATTTTACTTTAAATACAATATGTAGATTTTCTAATTAATTCTTCGTCAGATTTAGGTGAATGTCATTTTCTGATTCGGTCGGTTTCTAAGATAATGCTCTCTTTCTCTACAGACACAGCTGTGCTCTGACCACGGCCACAGTCCACTTATGAAGAAGGTGTTTGAAGTCCACCTGTGTTTCCTGCAGATCAATCAGTCCGAAACAGCCCTCAAGCAGATCTTCAATTCACTGCGCACCTTCATCTACAAGGTTTGAATTGTTGGCTTTTGATGCCTTATTTAACAGGACTGTGTTTGTCATGGCTTCAGCGGTCGGTAGTTGACGACTTATCCCGTCTTCTTCCTCTAGTTTCCTTGCACATTCTTTGAGGGCCGTGCTGACATGTGTGCTGGGTTCTGTTATGAGATCTTGAAGTGTTGTAACTCCAAGCTGAGCTCAATTCGGAGTGATGCAGCCCACCTGCTCTACTTCCTCATGAAGAGCAACTTTGACTACACGGGTCGCAAATCCTTTGTCCGGACGCACTTACAGGTAGGGTAGTCTCTTTTTTCCGGCAGACCCTGGGCCCTGTTTAACAGTTTAAAAAACATTTTATAATTAATGAGAATTTCTTTAATAATAATTCCCTCCTCTATAGGTGGTGATTGCTGTCAGTCAGTTGATAGCAGATGTCATTGGTATAGGAAGTACCCGCTTTCAGCAGTCCCTGTCAATAATCAACAACTGTGCCAACAGTGACAAAACCATTAAGGTCTCTCTTAAAATAACAATTACAAAATGTCTGTATAAAGTTGAGGTAACATTGCTGATTACTCTAATTACCGTAACCTCCTCAACAGAACACAGCTTTCCCATCAGATGTAAAGGACCTAACCAAGCGGATCAGAACAGTTTTGATGGCTACAGCTCAGATGAAGGAACATGAGAGAGATCCAGAGATGCTGGTTGACCTGCAATACAGCCTGGCCAAGTCCTATGCTAGCACACCTGAGCTACGCAAGACCTGGCTGGACAGCATGGCCCGAATCCATGTAAAGAATGGGGACCTGTCAGAGGTCTGTGATAAGACACACTGCTGAGTCTTAGTGGCTTAATAGGGAGGTCTTAGTGTGATGGAAGCAAACTTTTTTTTAATTTGTGTCTATTGATAGGTCTATATGATTGTAAATGACGAGCACTAACAGGAATTACTTAATATTTATTGTGCTTGTGTAACATGTGATGCAATAAAGTCCCTCTTCTTATCTGACCTCGGTTGTTCTTTTTGTTTACAGGCGGCCATGTGCTATGTGCATGTTGCAGCACTTGTGGCAGAATACCTGCGGAGAAAAGGTGCTATTTTATAATCTGTGTCTTGCTGCACAATTTCTTGAAATAATTTAGATTCTTGTGTTTTGTGTTTCATAAAAATGGTTTGGCTGATTTGTTAAAATATTGTTTCACCTCGTGTTGTGTGCAGGCATATTCAGACAGGGCTGCTCAGCGTTTCGTGTGGTGACTCCAAACATTGATGAAGAAGCAGCAATGATGGAGGATGTTGGCATGCAAGATGTCCACTTCAATGAAGTACATGCATCCTTTACAATACTAATGCCAACAAAAAAAATTTAATTAACATGAAGACACACACAGGTCCCATGCAGTATTTTCTATTTATACTACTACAGCCTACTTGTGAGGGAGCAACCCACTAGAATGCTTGTATATCAGATATGCATTATTCTTCAGCTCTTTGTATCCCTTCTTTTGTCTCCACAGGATGTATTAATGGAGCTTTTGGAGGAGAGTGCAGATGGCCTCTGGAAAGCTGAGCGTTACGAGCTCATCTCGGACATCTACAAGCTCATAATCCCCATTTATGAGAAGCGCAGGGAATTTGAGGTACAACACTTCTTAATGTGGAATTTAATTTCTCTACACCATTCCCCACTAATTTATACTTGAACAGTAATATCTACAATATATCATATTATATCTGATTATTTTCGCTTCTTTGTACAGAAACTGGCTCACCTGTATGACACGCTGCATCGCGCATACAGCAAAGTGACAGAGGTCATGCACACAGGCAAGAGACTGCTGGGCACCTTCTTCAGAGTGGCTTTCTTTGGCCAGGTCAGTTTAACTTTTAAGCTACAATAGCAGTTGTAAACTCACATGGGTGTGTTATTATAATAAACTTAGCAGTTTTATCATTTCTGCACTAACTGTATTTAAAATTACTAGATTTGTTGCAATAATTTACACTCAGCATGTAGTTGCTGAAGAGTTTTTTTCTTTTTTTTTTTTTTTTAAGAGAGGTCATATTTTTTATCTATACTAATACCTTCTTCTGCTTTCCGTCCTCTTTGAAGGCAGCGGTAAGTTGTGCAGTAGACCTTGCTAGCCTTTCTGAGCAGCCTGAGCCTTTGTGTGGTGTTGCTATAACCCATTGCATCTCTCAGTCATAGTTTTCTTTGTTTTTACAGTGATGATCATCAACATTGCTGCTTTGTGGATTTAGGACTGTGTTGCATGGCACTCATCTCAAGTGTTTCTGCTTTTGTATTACAAAAGTTTATGGAAGTACTGACCCTTATTCTGGCACATTTTTAGAAATTCTATAAATAATTTGTGGGGTGTGGTTTTCGTGTGTTATGATAAAGATCGAAAGATACGTGTTTTTATTGCCATTATTAGAGGAGAAGTAGTATACATTTACAGTAGCTCTGTTTCATGCTTCTTCATGATATTTAGGTAGTCGTCATGGAATAACAAAGACTTTACTGTCTGTCGTCTACGCCCTGTAGCAGTACCAGTTTACTGATTCAGAGCCAGAGGTATTTCAATGTGAAATCCCACAGTGCAGTTGAACTGCAGTGATGTTTTAGGCTTTGTTGTGCTTCTTTGCTAATGCAGTCGGTGCTATTTCACGTGCATTGCTTATCTTTTAGCCCTTTAACTCCTCCTCTACTCGACCATCAGTGTTGTCGTAATTATAGTAGGAAAACCTTGAAGCGCTAATGGCAAGATTCATCTCTCACTGGGTAAATGCATGGCTTCACCCATCTGTTCATGGGACTTTGGACCTTTTATATACAAGACAAATGATTTTAAGTGTGAAATCTTTGCCAACACCACTATGTTTCTCAGATCATTGAACTGAAACTAGTTAATGTCTTGCCGTGTTTTTTTTCTTTTTCTGTGCTTCAACATTTAGGAAAAGGGTTGTGTATTTGTAGAGTTTGCCAAACTTTTCCAAAGTGTTTTAGCTTTTGAACAAACTGCAGTAATGACCATTGCACACAGCCCATGTATGGTTTGATGTGGCACTGTTTGCTATTCTTCATACAGTCCTATTATTAGATAAACAGTGTATTAATGTTAGTATATAAGTTGTATTAATTCTGATTATATTTTATCTTTTTTTTAGGGTTTCTTTGAGGATGAAGATGGTAAAGAGTACATCTACAAAGAACCCAAATTTACTCCTTTGTCTGAGATATCGCAGAGACTCCTTAAGCTATATTCTGACAAGTTTGGACAGGAGAATGTGAAGATGATTCAGGACTCTGGAAGGGTGAGTCTTTTTTAATGCTTAATTGTGTTGAATCGATTTTGCTCAGAAGATTTATATGTGGCACTGTCTTGTTGTGTATGTACTGGATGTATCTTCTGCAGATTAACCCCAAAGACCTGGATTCTAAGTATGCATATATCCAAGTAACACATGTGACCCCTTACCTGGACGAGAAGGAGCTGGTAGACAGAAAGACGGACTTTGAAAAAAGCCACAACATTCGTCGATTTGTTTTTGAGATGCCTTTCACCATATCAGGCAAAAAACAAGGTGGCGTGGAGGAGCAGTGCAAACGCAGGACTATACTAACTAGTAAGTAACCCTGTGTACAGCATATGTTGTAGCTGTACATTGTGTAAACTTCCACTAGTAGACCCTGAAGCTGTCTTGTACAATGAAACCTAGCTGTAAATACATAGGATACATAGGATATTAGTGATTTCAATAACTCAAAAAGCTAAATGCATTGTATTCCAAGCATTTCTGTGATTTATTTATTATCACTCATTATTTATTGATAATTATTGATTTACTCTTTATTTACATATTAGAGCAACATTTTAAATACCAGCTCTGTGGAAGACAGGCCATGTGTTTATTGGTTGTCCAGGCATCACACCCTGTAGAAAAATCCTGTGCATGAATCAAAGATCATGATTAGATTCAGAACATTTTGTCAAGGACTTAATACTTGTCGCAGAGTTATATACTTTTATGGTACAAACGATTCAAAAGTTCAACCACATCCTCTTATCTTTATTACTTAAGAGCTTTCAAAACCGTACAGTATGAAAAGCACATGCATGAAGCAAACCATTCACTGCTCGCACCAATGTGTTTCTTTCCCACAGCAACACATTGCTTCCCTTATGTTAAGAAACGTATTGCAGTAATGTATCAGCACCACTCTGATCTGAGTCCCATTGAGGTGGCCATCGATGAGATGAGCAAGAAGGTGGCAGAGATCAAACAGCTCTGTTCCTCCAGTGAGGTGGACATGATCCGTCTGCAGCTCAAACTGCAGGGAAGCATTAGTGTCCAGGTGCCTAATTTAAATTGCGCACACACACACACACACACACACACACACACACACACACACACACACACACACACACACACACACACACACACACACACACACACACACACTAGATATACACTATAAAATATTCTTATATGAAATGGTTCCTCATGGTTCCTACACTCTTTGTCAGGTAAATGCTGGACCGCTTGCATATGCTCGGGCTTTTCTGGATGATGCAAGTGCCAAGAAATACCCTGATAACAAGGTCAAACAGTTGAAAGAGGTGTTCAGGTGAGATATTAACAGCTTAGTGGGTGTGTGTGTGTGTGTGTGCGCTTGCAAAGGAAGTTCAAGTTTTATTACATTGTATAAATTTTCCTTAATACATCTTATCGCTATTTTTTTTTTATAGGCATTTTGTGGAGGCATGTGGCCATGGCTTAGGCATCAATGAGCGACTGATTAAAGAAGATCAACAGGAGTATCACGATGAGATGAAAGCCAACTACAGAGATCTAGTCAGAGAACTATCTATCATCATGCATGAGCAAGTAAGTATGTTATTACACTGATACTCAAAATATCAGTGTAATAATTTTACACATTGCTTATGTTACTAGTATCTGCAATTAGGCTTTGAGATGGGTTTTGACAAGTGAAGTAAACAGACTGCCGTTCATGACGTGTTTGACATGACTGATAACACACCCTTTGATAACAGTGTTCTCTGTTTCTTTCCTTGTGCTGACATGAGCAGATTGGATGGTAATGCAAGAAGCACCAGAATGCAATAAAAAACGTGTTAATTGTTGGCCCAGCCAGACAAGGAGATCTATTCTTAGATATGATCCTAGATCTTGATTGCTGCAGGATTTTGATTTCGAACTGATCCCGATGTTGCAGTAATTCTTCTCACTGTCTTTGGTCTCAACATCTCTATAATCTGCCCTTGTTTTGTGAGTGGATAAAGCTGATTGTTATATCAAGAGTGTAATGTTGTAAAGTCTCGACTTCAGAAGCAATCAAAATATCATCTGATCACATCACAGGCCTTTAGGTTCATGCAATAAATAAGACTAGACTTAAATTGCTCCCACACATACAGTACATGTCCACCATCCTCCAGGTGAACCCACTATAAACGACCTAACCTGGCTAGACCAACAGTCATTTCTGGACTTATGTATTTATGTCTGTTTTGCATGTGTATATATTGCGTAATGCATATATGTATAAATATATACATGTATGAGCATGTGTACATGTATGTACATGCACCTGCATGTGTGTGATTTAAATTTACTTATCTGTTCACATATGCACAAATATGCCTATATGTACAATTGGAATTTCTGATGATGTCATGTGTACCGTATACTGCACCTCAAAGAACTAGTTAGACATTTTTAAAAATGCAGTTGGTAATATTCTTGCAAAGAATTAGATGTGACGATTGGTACCACTCTCACATATGTACAGTAAAATAAATATGAAGACAGTTTTGTTTGTTTTTTAGCATATCTTAACACAAAGAAAGGAGACTCTTAGCCTATCAGCTAAGTCTGTCAGCATCAGTGTGGTTTAATTTGGGGTTATACTGTACAGGCTGGGAGCAGTTCATATTTAGAACATTTTGGGGTTTTTTTAACACTTGATTTTTGTACAGTATAAGAAATGTTTTATAGAACATGTTAACATGCGTTTTTTAGGCGTGGTGTCAGGTGGACAGAGCCAAAGTAGCTGTATGCCACGCTAAACTAACCAGCTGCTAGCAGTAGTATCATATGTAGCATACTATGCCTTTAAATAAACTCTTAATTTGAGGTAGTAGGGTACTGAGGGGTAAAAAAAAAAAAGCTAATTTATCATTTTTTTCTCCACGCACTTCTCCTTACAGATCAGTCCTGTGGAAGATGGCATGAAGAATGTTCTACCAGATTCTCTTCACATCTTTAATGCCATCAGTGGCACCCCAACCAGTGCCACAATTCAGGGCATCCCCAGCTCTTCTTCTGTGGTATGACGCTAGCCTAGGTTAACACTGACCTCAGGGGCCCCCATTCATGGCCAACCAGGCATGCCAGTGATTCCACATTGTCACGTCTAAACCGGATCTTGCTTTTCGTCTGCCAGCTCAAAGGAAAAGTGACAGAAGCAGAGACAGCTCTTCTCTGTGGACCATGACTAAAGAACTGGACTTTCTTAATCCATCGAGATGGCATGAAAAATGTTTTGGAGAGATTCCTGAGAGGACCATACAGGAGAAATCACAGGATTCTTGTCCTTCACTTGTTTCTACCTGAAAAAACTGGGCAGTGTTTTTCACAGAGACATGCCTGCTGGGCTCTTTAGTATGCATTTCATACTTTTCACCCACACCCTCCCAATGGCCTGTTTTTGTTTGTTTGTTTGTTTTTTTTGATAATGTTCACACTGTGTTTTTATGTTGAAGATTTTTCTTTTATAAGCCACTCAATTGATTTATTGAGGAACAGTATATACTCCATGCGTCATTACTCATCTCCCTGTACATGAAGTTGTATTTCTACAAAAATACCAATTTGCAAAAGGGCCTCCTATAATGGCATTAAACTTTAAATCTCTTTAAAGTCTTAAGACAGAAGAGTTTTTAAATACAGCCATTGTAAACAAAAGGTATATTCGAAGTTGTTAATTAATGTATATAAAAAGGAGTGTGTGCAATATTTGCAAAACATTTGCTGTGTGGGGCTTATACACTGTAAACACTTTCTTGCCAAAGCAATGAGGTGTGGAACCAAACACTACGCCTACTGTGGAAGTAATATGAAGCTTTTATCATTTTAGTGTTCAGTGAAATGTTCAAAAAAACTTTTTTTATATTTGGACAGCTTTTTTTTTTTTTTAATTTAACACAGATATGTTCTATAATGCTTCTCTTTAAATAAAACTCACTCATTTGTCTGCACTTTCTCGTGAGTCCTTATCTATTTACTCATTCATCACAATTTATTTTTCTGTTTCTTTTTACATTTGCTTTAGGTGTCAAGTTCCTGAGAATAAATATGTTTTATGATTTGCCAGAGACTGAGCATAGGCCCACCCACCATAAAAACAACACAGTCAGCAGTGTGAAAGACAGATCAAGGACTAATAAGAAGCCATATTTCACAAAACACTCCCATCAGTAAACTGTTGAAGATAAAGTATCAACTGCTCCTGGTGAAATCTCAAAGGAATATCAAGCTACAGTGGAGAGTAGGTGGCAGGTGCATTAAGACATCATGTCCGGTGAGTTTTTGTATATTTAAATCTGAAAAATAAAATTTTAGGTCAGAAGGTTTAGACACCTGAGGGAAAGTTAGAGCACAGTAATATTGTTCTACTCCAAGCCAAAAAAACAGTTAGTTACAACTGTATTTGTCTCTTATTATGGGAATTGAGCTGTAATTTGAACTAGATTCATTTTGCGCACAGATAAAGAGGAGCCCAGGAAGCAAGGCAAAGGAAAGGTAAAGTATTTGATTGATTTGATTTTATTTGTTTAATTTATTGAATGTTCATGCAGTTCATGCAATTGTTCAATTGGATTGAAAAATAATCAACAGGAACTAAGCAACAAGTCTTTCAATGCCAGTCACTGTAGTACTGCTACAATTACTATAATTTACATAATACCAAGCACTATTTAAGCACAGTTCTGAGGTACCTGTATTTCACTTGATTATAATATGTATGTTGTCCTTAACTCTTAATCTCAAAGAAAATGTACTTTTTATGTCAATGCATTTTTGTGATTGATATAGTTACTTCCCAAATAATACTTTTATCAAAAGTGATTTTTGGGTATACATTAAAACTACTTAAAATGTATTTCAAAATGTTAATTTGCTTCATCTTGACCACCAACCGAAATATATTTTAATGATCACTATAACTATGATTACAAAGTACTGCACATTATACTGAATACCACTGCACTCATTGTTAAAGTGATGCAAAGGAACATTATCAGAGGAAATTTTTATTGATCACTGGGGGAATTTTCTGAGGAGTATGCAAAGTTATTAACATTAGCCCCACCTTCACTAGCATTAAATTAATGTATATATTCATCATTAATATAGATATTAATATATGCTATGCTATTTTGAGTTTGTAAGATGCTATCTAAACTGTAAAAATGTTGCATGACTGCACATTTAGTGGCTTTTACTTTAGCACACTTAAATACTAGATCCAGGCTTCTAATAGAGAATCTTTGCTGTCTAGCATTTATACTTTAAATAATTAGATACTTTATCTAGTACTGCGGAAAATTAAGCTGCTGTTTCTTTTGTTCATCAGAGCAAAGTGGTGTGTGGCTACCCACTCAGCATCTTCTTTATTGTAGTGAATGAGTTCTGTGAAAGGTTCTCCTACTATGGAATGCGAGGTGAGAAAATTGTATTCCAGACCCCCTGTATTGGTGTTTCTATTATTTTGTCCACTCAATTTATATCACTTATATCATTGTCATGATAGTGGGATTTGCTACAGGACTGTTTTAGTGCTGTATTAGTTTTATCTGCACCGTTTAGTAAGGCAAATCATTTTGAGATCATTCGGTTAAAACTGTGTGGTCATTATCATTATATTAGTAAAACAAGAAGTCTCAGTTTTCTCTGTCTGCCCATAGCTGTGCTGGTGCTGTACTTCAAGTACTTCTTGCGCTGGGATGAGGACCTGGCCACCTCAATCTATCATACCTTTGTGGCTCTCTGCTACCTCACCCCTATTCTTGGGGCCATTGTGGCTGACTCCTGGCTGGGAAAGTTTAAGTAAGTCATTTGTGTAGCAGTATTTTTACTTCTTTCTTCTCCCATAATTTCACCTTTCCATCGCGAGTAATCTCAACCCAAGGTACTACTGGAATAACTACGTAACTGTCTATAATGTAGTAATAAAAAACTTGGTACTTTGACCAACTACAGCCTATAACAGTTAGATTGACGCATCATTATTAACAATCTGATAAGCAAAATATAGTTGAAGATTTTGAATGAATAATGTGTCCTTATAACAGATTATTTTTACATTGTGAAGTGGTATTGTAACCTAGGTAATCTCATCTCTTTCCCTTTTCCTCTTACAGGACCATCATTTACTTGTCCATTGTTTATGCCATCGGCCAGGTTGCAATGGCTGTCAGTGCGATCCATGACATCACTGATTCAGACAGAGACGGTACACCAAACAACATGACCTTTCATGTGTGAGTAGATCTAGTCTACTGTAGAAATCGTTGAGTCAAAATGCAGAATTTGGTCTATGGGCACACAGTTTTCAACACTTATTTGTACAGTACTTCATGGTCATGCACATGTTCTTCACATTCAGTGCGATGTCCATGGTTGGTCTCTTCCTGATCGCTCTGGGCACTGGTGGTATCAAACCTTGTGTGGCTGCCTTTGGTGGAGATCAATTTAATGAGAACCAGGTTGGAATATTACTACACTTCTGTTCCTATTTAGCCAGAGTTGTCTCTAATATTTAACTTTATTACAATATTTGCCATGCGATTGCAAGATTCAATTACTTTATTGCATGTCCTTTCTCCCCTCAGCTCTCTCAGTATTTTATCATGAATCAAAGTCACTGAAGATGGCACTAAATTGAAAGTTGAAGGGGAATCCAACTGTTTTACCACATCAAAAGTGTATATGTGTGTTTAAAAAAGCTATATAAAGTTTTATGTAATTATTATTATCATGGCAAACGCTGCACTAGCAAATGTATGCAAACCTTTGATACAAGATCACTGACACATTTCACCGTTGCAGGAAAAGCAAAGAAGAACATTTTTCTCAGTATTTTACCTATGCATTAATGGTGGGAGCCTCCTGTCAACTATTATCACTCCAATCCTTAGAGGTAGATATGCTTTAACAAATGCCATAAAAAAACACATGTCTGTGGTAATCTCTTATGACAGTCCTTAAGAATGTGTCAAATTTAGACTCTGGTTGACCGACACTTGTTTCCATCTTCAGCTCAGAACTGTGGCATCCACAGTCAGCAGAAGTGTTATTCTCTGGCCTTTGGTGTCCCTGCAGCACTAATGATGGTTGCCCTTGGTATGTTTATTCTTAACTTGTTTTATACATAACACACATATGTGAAAAACCTGAGCATGTACTGAGATTTGGTTTGTGATGTCCCTCACAGTTGTGTTTATAATTGGGAGTGGTATGTACTACAAAGCTGAACCCCAGGGAAACATCATGCTTGATGTGTGTAAATGTATAGGGGTGAGTCTGGTTTAAACTTTTTGTAATAATATGTATCAACTGTGGCTCCAGATGTTTTTAAAAACATTTTCTCTTTGCTCCATTAAAATCAGTTTGCCATTAAAAATCGCTACAAGCACAGAAGCAAAAACTACCCAAAGAGGCAGCACTGGATGGACTGGGCTGAGGAAAAATATGATGTATGTATTCACTTGATTTAATTCCCTAAAGTACCTTAAATGCTGTGTTTTTTTTTAAAAAAAACAACAGTTAATCTTCTGTTTTTCTGTGATGTAGAAACTCCTTATTGCTCAAATCAAAATGGTGCTGAAGGTCTTGTTTTTATACATCCCACTTCCCATGTTCTGGACCCTCTTTGACCAAAAGGTATCTTTAAAGTGACTCTTCCCTTTTCAAAGGCAAAATCACTTGTTGGTAATTTAAAACTGTGCATGTAACTATGCATTTTTATTAAAGGGTTCTAGGTGGACCCTTCAGGCCACTACCATGGATGGAAACTTTGTAAGTTTGATGATAAAACTGATAACATGCATCAATCAATGCTCGAGAAAGACTCAATTTAAAAAATCAGGCTGAAGATGATGAGGGCAGAAAGACCAAATTGTTTTAATTAACTGTAGCAACGTTTTCATGTCCTTATAATTTCTTTGTGTCTGCAGGGGTCTCTTGTTATACAGCCTGACCAGATGCAGGTAAGTTTAAAGAATTTGTATAATGTTAGCTTGTGCCAATTCACTTGAGAAAAGTCTAACTTTCAATAAATGTTTCTGAAAGACGATCAACCCCATTTTTATCCTGACCCTGGTGCCCATCATGGACAGCTTAATCTACCCTCTGATCAGCAAATGTGGCCTGAACTTTACGTAAGTATTGCTGGGGCTCAGTTAAACAGCCACAAGCCTGTCAGTCATTCATAAGATGTTTTGATGTTAAGATGTTAAACATTAAGCACCCTAAGCTTTGTTGAACATTTTGTAAATGGCACTTAATCTCAAGACCAGTCTGAGTGAAACTGTTGAAATGATAGATATTGTTTTTATGTACTGAAATTAAAACATGATGCTCTAATTCTCCTTAATGGTGTAAAAATTAGTGACAGAGCCTAATATTGATTCAACAGACCCTTAAAAAGAATGACGGTTGGAATGTTTCTGGCAGCTATAGCTTTTGTCTGCGCTGCTCTGGTTCAGATTCAGATTGATGTAAGTAGAAGACTATTATTGGCTGAGAAATGAATTTAATTAAAAATATGAATTAAGGTTAAAAGCAATTATGCCAACTCATTTTCAGAAAACACTGCCCACCTTCCCATCTGAATCCCAGAGTCAGTTGAAGTTACTTAACATGGGCACTAATCCAGTCACAGTTAAGCTGCCTGGCAATGATCCACTGAATCTCCCCGCAGCTCAGGTAAGTCTACATATCAATAACCTATTAACAAACTTTATGCAAAAGCAGGACAAGTTTAAATTTCAGTGAAAATTTAACACATGCAATCCAGAAAATCACTCTGTTTGTACATACATCATAGTTGAAGACTTTTTGTTGTTATTGTTAATTTGTTTTTTTGTTTTGCTTTGCAGGCCAGTGGTGAATACTTCACATTTGAAACACAAACAATCAAAATTTCAATAGGAAGCCCTGAAACCATAAAAAATGTTGTCTTAACCAAGGGACTGCGACAAACCCTTCTCATTCCTTCAAACATCACTTATGAATGGCTGTTGGTAAGTGAGACACACAAAATCATCAAAATAAATTCAAGTCAAACACACAAGAGGCTTTTAGTTGTTATTATTATGTATTCATAATAATTATTATTATTAATAATAATAAACTATTTTAATTGTTTTATTTTCTCAGACTGATGATTTGACTTCCAAGCCAGAAGAAGGCAACAATGCAATCCGGCAAGTATAATTACAAACATTTATACTGTAACAAATATGTAATCAGTAATTCCTAATTTGACTAAGTAAACATAAATTAATGACTCATGCTTTCCTAATTTTCTATCTGCAATGCTTTACAATGATTATTTTAGATTCATAAATGGAATGAATAGACCAGTGAACATATCAGCTCCTGCAGTTGACTTTGGACTAATTGAGCCACTTTATTATTCAAACTACTCCAAGATAAAGAATGGAAAGTAAGTTTTTATCTTGCATAACTGACTGAAAATATTTTGCACACGATAACAACACACCTTTTAATAAACTTATGTTTTTTTCCCCTAATGATCAGGACCATGTTTACCCTATGGAATGGTTCACACTCATGTAATTACAGTAAAGACTTTGGATTTGGAAGTTCATACACTTTCTTCATTCCCAGCACTTTGATCTTTGGACAAAATGTAAGTTTCACATGTCATTTTTGCTAAATCACATGTGAACTTTTTTTATATCATCTAATAAATGATATCCAACTGGGTCAAATGTCATTGCAACATACAGTAAAAATTACATTACACAATTATTGTATTTATTTATGTAATTATTGTATATTTGTCTGTAGTTACTTCTCTCCTTATCTTGGGCATCTCTGAAAAATGTTGCACCAAGTGGTTGAACACTTAAATTTACCAACAGACAAGAAATGTCAATATTGTAATTCGTGCATTCTGGCATTGTATTAACTATTTCGAATTTCTCTTTTAGTGTCAGGAGTCTATTACTGCATCAGAAGACATCAAGCCCAATTCAGTTCACATGGCTCTCCAGATCCCACAGTACTTCTTCATCACTGCTGGTGAAGTCATGTTTTCTGTTACTGGTCTTGAGTTCTCCTATTCACAGGTAAATTGGCTCTATTAGAACTACACACTCTGTTCCATTAGGAAATTATAGGATGTAGGACATTCTATTAAATAATTAAATTTGTCCCTCAACTGTATTACAGCGCTGTATAGTGGTCTTTGTTAATTTTTTATCATTCTTTGTATCTTCAAGGCTCCTAGCAACATGAAAGCAGTGCTACAAGCTGGCTGGTTGCTTACTGTTGCTATTGGCAACTTCATCGTACTGATTGTGGCTGAGCTTGCAAAGATTCCCAAACGGGTAAAAGAAAATACATGCTCCCATGTCAAATTCAAAACGTATTCTGAGAGACTGAAATTAGAGACTAAATATTTCTAGTGGCAGACATATCTGTGTCACGTGATGACAATGACACATAATGATGCATTAATACCATGTTTGTTTCTCCTTCTTCACAGTGGGCAGAGTACATCCTCTTTGCATCGCTCTTGGTTGCAGTGTGTTTCATCTTCTCCATCATGGCCTACTTCTACACCTACATCGATCCGGCAGAAGTTGAGGCTCAGTTCAAGAAGGATAATGAAGATGATGAGCATAATAAAAGTGAACTACAAAAGCTAGAAGTTGAGATGGTCAAGAAAGTCTCAATTAAAAATCAGGATGAAGATGATGAAGGCAAAAAGACCAAAATCTGAACAGTCTAAAAAGATATTTATAATCAGCTTATACTCACAGTTGAATATAAACACATATGCCCTAATTCTGGTAGTAGTAGGATGCATGCATGTGTGTGTGTTTGTATGTGTGTGCATGTTTGTGTGGGTTTGTGTAATAGAAAAAGACAGAGACTTTCTCTCTAAATGAGCACCAAGTTCTTTTATAATTAGTATATCATATGATGTGAGCTATAGTATTATAACACCAGATAGATGTTTTTATTTCTTAACATTTACATATTGGTAATGCCACTTTTATATTTATAAGGAATAAATATGTATAAATATGTATAATCATTTGCAATATTTGTCTTGAAATTTTCTGGTAAAGCAAAAGGCAAACAAAGGCATGGGCATCTGTTAGGGCTTCTACAACAATGTTCCCTGTACCCCTAAGTCTATTATGACCTCCACAACAAATGGTGTCTTACCGATGGCATGTAATGCTGCCCTAAAATATTAAATAATAATTAGAAACCACATTTTGTACACTGGTTTGATCAGTGGACATTTTGACATGATAGTAAAAGCACTAAGCATAATTACAAACACCAGCTACTATAAATAACAGTCAATTAAACAAATCCGCTGATTTTTTTATCTTCGCATGTAAACATTTTCCCTTAAAATGTGGCACAAAAATGCTATCTCATTATTGCATTAGTACTGTAACAAGTGGGTTCAACATTAACTTGAAACACACTCGTTTCAATGATTAATGTTGAGACATTCATACTCTATAACATTTCTCCTTGTCCAAACTGTAGTAGCTAGAATGACACTGGTCAGAATGGTAAATAAAGACATCCCCAATCACATTCTTACTAGTAGAAATTGGATTTTAAATGTACAAATTCGATTTCACTAGTCAAAACTACTATTGAGATAACTAAAACTCTTTAAAACTTATAAATAGCCATTTTACCATTTAATTGCAAGGCTGGCTATATATATATCATAGACAATTGGAGTTTAATTCT
Source organism: Channa argus (assembly GCF_033026475.1). NCBI lineage: Eukaryota > Metazoa > Chordata > Actinopteri > Anabantiformes > Channidae > Channa > Channa argus. The sequence goes on from NC_090205.1 coordinate 14,352,346, forward strand.
TTCAATTAGCAAAAAGATTTCAGAAATAAAAAAAAAGGACATTCTTCCTATCTACAATTGCCATTTCAGATATCCACGAGTTCATTGCTCCTTGGACAAATTATGTCACTTTTACCATCCATGTGTATTAGGCTTTTAATTTTAAATACCCACGATGTAATTAATATTTTTTACTGGGACAAAACTTCTATTTTATCTATCTATCTACAGTTTTTATTAGTCACATTTTTTAATAACAGATCCAAAATGACAAAAAACATGGATATGGATATCCATAATATCTAAAAATACTTAGTGACTAGTAAAACTCTCAATACAGATATCTACAATTCCTGTCATGACTAGTGAAAATTTATTTTCAGATATCTAGAATTTGGATTATGACCAGACATAATACAACTGTAGATACTCGGATCATATAGTTTTGAATATCTTTAATGTAGAGAAAACAAAGCTTCAGATATCTTGAAATACATTTTCTACAAGTAAAAATATGACTGTGTATACCTTTAATTACCATTCTGACTAGTAAGAATACAAAGGAGAAGCGTTGTTACGGAAACCTTATTGCCAGGAGTGGGGTTAGATTTAATGTTAAAACCGCTGGCCAAACACGTGTGGATCCTGTGTAAGCGTCCTTCCTCTGGTGACGTGTTTTGGTTACGAATGATGACATGGGAACTCCTCCGATTGGCCCTTCAGAAAATGACAATGACATTAAACAAGATGGCGCCGGGAGACAGAGAAAAGTGAAGAGAGAACAGAATAACAAACGATACAACTACACAACAGTTTGCATTTATTTACCTTGAGCGACTATTTTAGATGTGAACTCTTGTCCATTATCGGGAAACTGCCGACTAGCTGCTGAGAGACCGTATCGGGAAATCTAATTATTTAGCTAACTGTTTGCTAACTAGCTGCTGAAGTGTCTAGCCTAGCTAACGTTAGCTAACTGCGGAAGACGAGTGTAGACAAGGCAGACGGCTCGACGTGCAAGACGACAAGTGTGTTTATTATTAAATGAAGCGACATTTCAGTTTGAGACATTAGTAGTTTTCTATACAAACCGGGTCATCCATAGCAGCGGGCTGCGAGGAAACTAGTTGACTCTCCACTCTGACAAGGAAAGCTAAAAAAGACGAGGAAAGGCGTCATCTTTGCTGATCTGACGCCATGGCTCACTCTCCTATTCAGAGTGGACTGCAGGGGATCCAGGTAAATACACTAAAATTGTATTACTAGCTAACTTTTAATGCCACGTTAAGTTTGTTCACCCGAAATTTTACTTCATTTTTCTCTTACCTTCAGTTAGGAAGTTTAGTTGGCTGCATGTTAATAACCGTATCTATGGGAACGCAGCATGGACATCTCTACGTTGTTTTCTGATAAAAAAATGCACTTTTTCGTATGTCGAAAATGGTCGTGTTTAATGTGATTTGTAGGTTAAGAGGCTTTCCTGTACTTTGTCCTTTTGTTCAAAAACTAAAGTTCATATCATGGAATTAATTGTCACAGCGTATGTCTATATTTTGAGTTGGCTGTCATAAACATTTTTGCATTCGGCCATGCATTGCAACCATTCTGGGTTTTTAAATATACATTACAATTTCCTAGAGCAGAAGTTTACATATCGCAGTTGCTGTTTGTGTATCGTTGCAGTACAAAAAACTAAAATTATTCAGTTAAATGTAAAACATGTAAAGTAGCAACTTCTTATACTTAAGAAGTAGAAAACGTAACACTTGTCATTTGGCTTGATAAGTTACAATTTATTTAAAATTGAAATGAACTCATCGAGAAACCTGTTTGGCATTTGCAATGTAACAACACTCCTCTTACTACATCTTTTTAGTTTGGCAGTTATCAATCTATATTTTGTTTATTGAATTAAAAGTCGGAATTTAGTGAGACAGAAGCTTGTGTCATTTTGGGATGGAACTGATTGATTCTTATCTTTCACGTCAGAATTTGGTCATTAGGTAAAATATTGTCATTGCACTGTAATTGCATTTTATGGGCAAACTATTTAATATTAGCTTGAAAATATATTTTACATGACATACCAAGTGTTTCATGGTTGCTACATAGATTGCACATAATACAGCTTTTTTTGTTCTTGAATTGTGAAATTTGTTTTATTTATTGAGGTAGGTACAGACGAATGCACATTTATATTAAAAACGGCATTCACATCTGAGGCCATGGCTTACCATGCAGAGAGGTCAGCAGTTGGACGGCTGGCAGTGAACCTTAAATCTTGAGGGTGTGGTGCATGGTGTGTAACACAAGTTGTGTGGTGCAGATGGGAGAGCATCAAACACATGTATTTAGAGCTGCAGTCAGGCAGCTTTAGTAAACCTGCTGACTATGGATATGGCAAGTACATCCCTATCATGTGTAGTCTGTGGTCACATTGCCCCTGTTGTTTTCCTATTGTGTTTTTTTTTCTTTCTTTTTTTTTTCTTTTTTTCTTTTTTTACGAAGGTCAGCCTCGACTTGATAATTTTCACCTGGATGACTGGCCACACCAGTTTTATGATGGTGTTTTGGTTGTTGTTTCTCATCTGCTTTATTCTGTGCTGCTCTTTCTTTTTGTTTTAAAGTCCCAACAGCTCCCTATTTGCCAGTTGCTCATCTCCCCTTCTATATAGGTTTGACCACCACACATTAGAACTTTTACCAGAAACTACTCTCTGAGGGGAACTCTAAAGCAATATACTGTATGCAAAGTGTAGAGAATCCTCCTACCTGGTAAATTAGGCTTTTTGCTCAGTTGCTTCAATTTGTTTAATTAAAATGAAATATCTTGGGGCGGCTGTAGCGCAGTTGGTAAAGGCAGTTGTCCACGGACCACAGGGTGAGTGGTTCCCCGGATCCCCGGCCCTATCTATATGTCGAAGTGTCCCTTCAAGACACTGAACCCCTAACAGCCCTTTCCCCTCCCCAGCTGTGCATTGCTGGTCCAAGGTAGAAATTGGGGAGGGTTGCGTCAGGAAGGGCATCCGCTGTAAAAAATGTGCCAAATCAACATGCGGACAATGACATTGAACTCACGGGATAAGCCAAAAGGACAAAAAAAAAATCTTCATCGTAATTCCTTAGACAAAATTTAATATAAATGTTTAAATGAAATAACTACTTCTTATCATTTTATTTTGTGCTTAAGTCTGTCACTCAATTGTGGCAGTGAAAATGCTAGTTGGGCAGTTTAGGTTAATGATTGCCATGCAAATAGGAAAATTTAACTGGTCAACTTCAGGACCATTACTCTCTCCTTGGTTCTCCATGGGGAAATAAGCCATTTACATCAGTCAATAAACCAGGATGTAGTACTTCAGTTTATGTTTATCCTTTGTAATGGAGGTCATTAAGCCTCAGTAATGTATGTTTTACCGTGTCTTATGATTTACATGTTACTCAAAAACACAGAAATTGATTGAAAATTCTTTATGGCCAGGCTTGTATAGAACAAAGGGCTGTTTGTTGACACACAAGGATAAAATAAAAATCTCTTCAGTTTATTTAAAAAAAAATATTTAAACGTAATGTTTTGAATTCTGCGCAATGTTTTTATAATTTGATTTAAAAGTAGGTTTTGGTTTATGGGGAATGGCAATTTATTCTTGTAAACCACGTTTTGATTCCTTGAGAGATACTGTAGAGAACAGATAACATAGCTAAGCAGCTGAGCTGTATTGAACACAGTAGGGATGTTCTAAGCCGATCGTCAAAAATGTTAGGACTTAATATAATTGCTCTGTAGTTGCTTTACTAAACCTGGTCAGGTTTTCTTCTTTAATTTATCTCACAATGACCATTGGCTATCATCCAGGGGGTTTTGTTGTTTTGTTTTTCCCTGATGTTTATCATAATGTCCACAATGACATTTTCATTTCATTCCTGCTGGAATGAAGAGAGTTTGTGCTAATCTTGTGCAAGCTTTCCTCCCACAGCAGTTAACCCCAGACACCCTTCTCTCTGCAGACAAACTAATGGAAACCATTAAAAAAAGCTTTTAGGCAGACTATTGTCTGTTAAAGAGAGACTCTGTAGTTTGTAGACTCATAGTTTGCATGCTATTATGAAGGTTGACAGCAGGAGCTACCCCCTATCTCTCTAATATGTACATACTGCATTTCCTTTTCTCCAGCGCCTTAAAAATATTCTCATAATCAGTCAATGTGCTGATTATTTTCAGGATTTCTATATGTAAATAAATGTAAAAAATTGTATTTACAATTGCTTAGGGCCCATAGTGATGTCTTAAGTTTTAAAAGCATAACGATATTAAATGTCCTCATTTAACAAAAAAGAATGCCCTTGTATTTGAGAAGCTGAAACCACAGAATGTTTGGAATTTTTATGTAAAAATTACATTAGCAAATATTTTGATAATCTATTATTAATTTGTCATATTAGTTTACTAATTGCTAAGCTGATTTATTGTTGTTTTATACTTTTTTTTTTATACTTATGTTTACACAGAAGAAATAAAATGTTTTTCTTTTTATCTCTGTCCATCTCTCTGTTTTACAGAACTTCAAAGCTGATCCAGAGGAGCTTTTTACCAAGCTGGAGAGAATAGGAAAAGGCTCTTTTGGTGAAGTATTTAAAGGCATTGACAATCGGACTAAGAAAGTTGTGGCCATTAAAAATATTGATCTGGAGGAAGCGGAAGATGAAATTGAAGATATTCAACAGGAAATCACAGTTCTCAGCCAGTGTGACAGTCCCTTTATCACAAAATATTTTGGATCCTATCTCAAGGTAAGCTTAAACCAGAGGAAAAATATTATTTGGTAATAATAAGTTAGTTATAACATTCCATGCTTAACATAAGGCATATGTCAGTAGAGTGTTCCTGCAAGCAAGTTTGTACAATATAGGTCAATAAATAATGCATGCAGACAATGAAACCAGTATTGCCATTGTAATATGGCACAAATTGCTGTAGAGCTACAAGAAATGGGCTAAGAGTGCAGTAGTTAAAAGCCTTCTGGGCTTCATCAGTGCTGTCTGTATTCAGACAGTGACATGTGTTCAGTTCCTTTTTTTGTGTAGTTCAGCAAATTGGATGTGGAAAAAAAATTATAACAATAAGCTCAATGCCCTGACTTTAAAGCTTTTTCTTGTCTTTTTTTCACTGTCACCACATTGGATTATTTGTCCGCATGTTGATTTGGCACAGTTTTTATGCAGGATGCCTTTCCTGACCCAACCCTCCCCAATTTCTACGGGGCTTGGGATTGGCACATATGGGGATGGGCTGTAGAGGGTTCGTTGTCAGGGATACTTCGACATGCAGTCAGGAAGAGGAGGGCATGAACCTCTGACCATATGGTCAGTAGGTGGCCATTCTACCAACTGAGCCACTGCCGCCCTTTCCTGGCTTTAAAGCTCTAATGAGCAGAAATCGGTTTAAGATGTAATTTCTCTCCCCCTAGCATTGCAGAGTTGTGATTGGCTTTAATGATTCTGCATATTTTGTTCTTGCTGCATCAAAAAGTAACACTAATAGCAGTGCAAAAGTGACGTTTCAGGTTTCTGTAACAATAGTGTCAGATGTAATGTGTGTTCTAACATCAGACAAAATTTAGCAGCATTTTGAATAAAATTGTATGTTGAAGTAAATATCCATGCTCAGGAAACTTTCTTGCGCTGCATGATCCTCAAACGAAGAGGCAACAGCTTTCCAACTTTATTGGCCTACAAAACTTGAATTACCTTGACAAAAAGTGAACTTTGGGTAGCAAGCTAAACAACACAGCTAATGTTATACAACAATCCGCGCAAGAAAACGTATTTCCAGTATTATGTTAGTTTGTAATTAAGCAAGTTTGGTAGACTGGCTAAACCTCTGTCGACATATGTGGATGATCAAAAGCTAAAACTTCACTTACGCAACTACACATCAAGCAAGTTCAAGAAGACAAAACACAACAACTAGCTAATATGTAGTCACTTACTGGTCCAGCAAGAATGCAAGGTTGTATCCTTTACTATCTTTTAACTCTGGCCAATGACTACAATCCAATCCAATGTCACTATCTGTCTGTGCTCTGTCCTACTTCAGCCATCTTCTTACAGAAATTTCCATCAACTGTGGCTATAGATGTATTGCATGGGGGATTTATTGCGAGAATACCAAGTTACTCTGTGCCATAAAGCGCTATGCTTGTTTCGCATGAGGTGTCCGGGATGGGACTCCAAGCTATCTCATTGACAGAGAAAGCATCCCCCTTATTACAAGTTATTGTGCCATTAAAATTATTTTGATGTGGTTCTTTTAACATAATAATTAAATTTGGGGGCTTTAGCATCATATTGGGTGAACAATGTAGAACTCATAGCCCTTTCAATGCATAGGAAAGTAACCAAACAGACTTATAGCACTGCAAAACTCCTTAAAATGTCCCTAAAGCTAAATTAAAGTTTTGTAGCCACGTCCTGTTTTGGATTTAGTATGCTAGAGTTTAGAGCATAAACAACTGCCTACTCTGTTTACAACCCTGTTACAGTGTATATGACTGCGTTTAGTGTCTGTTGTGGATGAAATGAGGAGAAGGATGCGCTCATTGAACCTAGCTACATGGGAGGGCTCCTCATAAAAACCTTCATGGTACATTTAAACTAGGGTTTAGAATTGGTCTTAACATTGGTTGTGATAAAAACAGTGACATCCCCTCAATCTGGGGGAGAAGATATATCAATGTGGGAACTTGTTTGACTTTTTTGTATTTTCTAATTTCTATCTAATCTAATTAATTCAAACCTTCTTTTTAAATTTAAATGTGTCCTTAGCTTCTTCAAAGTACAATACTGCTTTTCAGCCATTACACCTGTCTCAAAAAGGTTAACTGCAGGGTATACAAGGCTAAAGTTGTTTGTACAGCAGGAGTCTATAGTTGAAACAAAGGCTATGCCAATAGACCTGTAGCATCCCTGTGTTTACCTAGCCTTATGTTAAACCCCTCCATGTCCCATTGGAAAGAAAACAACAGAAGCAAATCTGTATTTGTGTGCTAGGTCAGTGCTCTGATTATGCGACCATTGCCCTGCCCTGTACCTCCAAAGAGCTCGGCCGCTTCACACCAAAGACCATGCGAATGAATACTATGCTCACATATTTGTAGGGACATTTCAGTTTTCCAAAATATTGGTATGGAAATGTCCGTATCATCTATATGCAAAACTATGCCCTTGCATGTAAGGTTTCATAATATTCTGTAGAATTTAACATTATTCCCTCATTAGAACATTTTTAGTATTCGGGAACTGCTTTCCTTACGTTTGCTACATATGTGGCTATTATTCGCACACAAAAAGTATGTGTCAGACTAACTTCTAGTTTGTGGGCAAATGTTTTTCTTTATAAGATTTTCTCTGGGATCAGAAAAGTGCATTTGCTTATTCGGAAGTACTAATTTATTCATGAATTTCTATGATGAATAAATTATTGAATAACTGATGCAGGAGTTTTGAGAATTTTTGTAAAAGTGAAAAACTTAATAGGCAGCGATTAAAACTTCAATTGTAGTTTTCAATGTGCCAGGTGGAAAGTTCTAGTTCTGCTGGTCATTCTACTCATCATAATGATCAATGATCAAAATGTTCATTGATATTCACTTGAACTGTTAAGAAACAAATAAGTATAGATGTCCCTTTGGATTCAAGGCACTGTATTGTATTCTTAGTATTATACTGTTTTTGTATACTTCTCTGCAAAAGAAATATTCAAGTAAGCAGATATGTGAGTATGATGAGAAGTGCGCATCACCTAAAAAGTGAGTGAGTGATGGCTGGCAGGCAGGCAGGTTAAGTCACTTATGACCCCATCGACAGACCTGGCGTTATGGTTATATTATGGTTTGTAGCTTAAGCTTTTTTGTTGTACATGTAAAAATGTGATGAATAGAATATTGATTTATTAATTGTGGGAGTGTAGATGGATTTAAAACATATACTTCTTTCTGTGTCATTTAATAGACAGATCAATTGTAAACTTGACTCCTTGTATCATATCATGCAACATGAGTCTGTTTCTCTTAAAGATTAAATGCATAGTACATTATCATGGCTACTGGATCCATCAGTGCAATTTCAGCTATTTTCTATGCACACACTCCACTGTTGCTTCGTGTATATTATAACTATTTGCTATCTCACGAAAAATTGTTTTAGGCCAAGGTTACCTTTGATTAAAAAATATTGTGCCGCTTTGAGCCCTTAACAACTGACCTCATATTAATATCAATTGGTGACTCATTGAAGCTGAGTTTGCTTTATTTTTTACAAGTTTGTAACTTAAATGTAAAATCTGTTACTACTCTCTTCTGTCACTGCTGCAACTATATTGATTGATATGTTGTTGTTTGTTGTCAGGGTACAAAATTATGGATTATCATGGAATATTTGGGTGGAGGATCAGCTCTTGATTTGGTAAGTGACCAGTTTGAAGATAATCCTACTACCAACTATATACAGAATTGGATTTTCAGACAATCATGGTGGTTGTGTAACCTGAACATACATTGTACATCCAGGGGCAAAAGTTTGTGTCCTATTATTTTTTAAATGTAAAGAAAATAACAATGGTACTAGCTATAAGTCCACTAAATATTTTGTTGATGAAAATTCTTTGTTTGCTTTTTGACACTTTAGAATAAGGGGATACAAACTTTTGCACCGAATTGTAGTATCAGCATTTGAAAGTCTAAAGTCACTCATGTCTTCTATGTTATCTACTCCTCAAAGTTGGAACCAGGTGCACTGGATGAAACACAGATTGCCACAATTGTCAGAGAGATCCTGAAGGGCCTCGAGTATCTACACTCTGAAAAGAAAATCCACAGAGATATCAAAGGTTAAACCTTAAATGCATTCACTTTGTTTTTACAGGCTTAATAATTTTTAGTCATGTTTTTGTTAAACAGTCTAAAGTCAGGTTTTAGGTTAGGTTTGCATTGTCAGCATTGTTTCCAGCTATTGAGGAAATGTTCTCTAAAATGGAAAGGAAATTTCATGACAAAGAGGATCTTTGAACATTAGGGATGCAATTAAACTTCTCTTCAGTGGATCTGTAACCAAATCCAAACACATCATAAGGTTTCAGAAACAAGGTAAAAGTTGGTATAAGTTGGGTTTTGAAAGTGGTTGAAACATAGCATCATAAGCATTTTTTATGCTAAATGGTGAATTAAGCACTGAATAGCTCTGAATGATGCATCTCATATTTTTATCTCTTTTGCTTCAGCTGCCAATGTGTTGATGTCAGAACAAGGTGATGTAAAGCTGGCTGACTTCGGAGTGGCAGGACAGCTAACTGACACACAGATAAAGAGGAACACGTTTGTTGGGACACCTTTCTGGATGGCACCAGAAGTCATAAAACAATCTGCCTATGATTCAAAGGTCGCAATTATCCCATTGCAAGTCTACAATGCATACAACTTTCAAAAAAGCCATTTATACATTTACACTAGAGAATGGTGAAATATAATTACAATATGATCCTAAGCAGAATTTTCTATACATTTTTCTAAAATAATGAAAAATCCTTGCTTTTCCTAAATTAAAAGCTGGAAATTATTGACCAAAGGCCATCTTTTGAAAAAAAACATTGACCTGCTATGTTAGCATCACTGTAATGAGATGCTGTGTGAAATGACACAGCAACCAAACCACAGCAGTGTGTTTTGTTGACAAAAATAATGTTTTGCCCCTCATATGTTTTGGTTTACAGGCAGATATCTGGTCTTTAGGAATAACAGCAATAGAACTGGCTAAAGGAGAACCACCCCACTCTGACCTTCATCCTATGAAGGTTTTATTTCTCATCCCAAAGAACAATCCACCAACACTGGAAGGAAACTACAGTAAACCACTTAAAGAATTTGTTGAAGCTTGTTTAAATAAGGAGCCTAGTTTTGTAAGTTTGAAAGTCTTTCATTAAAAAATCAGTAGCAAAGTACAGTGTACATAAATATTGGAAAGTTTGATTTTAATGTTCACTGTTTGATGATTATTATTTATTTTTATTTTTTTAGAGGCCAACTGCCAAAGAGCTGCTAAAACATAAATTTATTGTAAGGCATGCCAAAAAGACATCCTATCTGACAGAGCTGATTGACAGATATAAAAAGTGGAAATCAGAGCAGTCTCGGGACGCATCCAGCTCTGATGAATCTGACGAGTAAGTTATCTGCAACACCGTGAGCAGAAAATTATTTTGTCAACAATGTTTACTGATGTTCCTAAAATCCCATTTCACTGCAGGGAACGAGGTGGGCAGGCATCTGGTGGGGACGATGCTGGAAGTGATGACTGGATTTTTAACACCATCAGGGAGAAGGACCTGAAAAAGTTTCAGAATGGAGCAGCACAGCCTGCTGAGCTCGAAAGAAAACAGGTGACACAATATACCATTGTAGTGGCAGAAATGAGTTGCAATGCCATGTTTTGAGTGTGAAAAGGTTTTCCCAGATTTCCTTTTCTTACCGTAAAGCATCCTTTTTCTCCAGGCACAGGAGAATCCAAAGAGGCCTTTGTCACAAAGCTTATCATCAATCTTTTCTCCATTGTTTTCTGAGGTAATGGCATTGCTAAGTTAACTTAAAAAGTACTCATTGATGCTCTTTGCTGGTCAGAATTAGATTTGTCTTATTTTAGTCATGGGCAGTTTTTAGGCGAGTCATTACATTATAATGTTTTCTAAAAGCTGTTGTTATTGCAGTTGAAAGAAAAGGGTGAGACAAGTAATGGCAAGCCAGAGGTTGCAGAGGAGTTGCGGGAGGCCATTTTCTTGGCAGAAGAAACACACCCAGGCATATGTGACTCACTGGTGGCTGAACTAATGCAGAGACTTCAGAGGTAACGAAGTTTTTCTTTTCCTTTCCACTGTGTGTCATGCTATTGGCTTTATGAGGATGTAACGTTTAAGCTTAGCATGCTAACATTTATTAATTGGGGCTAAACACAAAGTACAGCTGAGGATTATTAACTGATTAAAAAAAATACTGTCTGACCAGTAGGTGTTGCGATATGTCTATAACTTTGGTCCAGGCACAATAGTAATAGACTGAGGTTTTTTGTCCAGACATTCATGGTTCCCTGAAGATGAACAATACAGACTTGAGTGATACTTTGAGTTTTGCATTGGTCAAGAAGCTGACCGATTACTATTAACCAATTAATGGTAATAGACATAAATTATGTGTTGAAGCTGTTATAGCTTTTTTAAAATTTTAATTCTAAACTACTCTTATTGTAACATTGCATAGTGACATCGACAGTAACAGCCTAACTGACAGCTGTTTGATCTTGAAGAATAAAACACTGATACAACTACTGATAAAATGCCAAGAGGGCTGGAAATAAGGTCAGGATGCACTGAAAAAACAGCCACAGAAAGGACAAAATATAAGAGTTAATGTATGTGGTTCTCTTGTGGGAATATTTTGTTATTTGCACCTGATTTAATCCAAGTAAACACGGTGGATGGTCGCGCGTAACCCCACTGTGCACTAGCGCATGTAGCTGCTTCCTTCAGAAGGCGAGGAGAACAAAAGAAATCGCTTCGGTCAGTCCGTCATATGAATGTGTGAATCGGCAAGGACCCGCTCTGCCACAGGTGTCAGTACAGTAACACCAAGAACCCGCATAGCTCTGTTTTATATCTCCCCCTTTCTGCATGTATTTCACCGAGATAGAGAGGTAGGCAATACCAAGTACAGTTAAGAAAACGTTTGAGCGCTGGTCATTATATTGTTTGATTGAGACCGCGTTGAATGATCCCATTTGAAGGCACATTTTACAATTCATTCAGTAGTTTAAAAATAGACCATTAGTCCGGTGGATTTTGCTTTAGCTGTATACGCTCCTGCGCAGTGAATGCAGATCTCGGTAGACAGGCCAAACTCAGCACAGCAAAGACTAAAATTGCTGCACACCAGCTCGCTTTTTGTCAAATAAGACTTTTAATTAAGGCCATGGATGAGGAGACTAACAGCCTACCTGTACCTGGTTTAATGAAGCAATTCCTGTGTTGCTCATTTTCATAAAATAACTGAGAAAGTGGTTAATTGTGAACTGTGTAAAATCACCAATCCTCACCAATAACAAGGATCTGTAAATGCCCCCAAGGGGTATTCATTGTGTTCTCTCTACATACATATGTATAGCCTGACTTCATTATGTAAAGTGGCCTGAGATTACTTTGATGTGAATTGGCACTATAAAAATAAAGTTGAGTTAGTCTTCGTTTAACCTGAGACCTGCGCAACAAGTAAATATTAACATTTTGCTCTGTCTGTCAGGTTTTCTGTGCCACAGGCAGCCGCCGCTCAGTGAGAGGAGCCACGTCGAACTCTGGTCTAATTTCCACCCTGGTGGTAGCAGTCAGATCTTTTCCTCTGACCTCCACAGCTGGGATGAAGTCTCCCAGGAAGGCCTCCATCATTAGTTTGCCTGAAGCAAATCCTGGCCTACTTAAATTTCTGTTAATATTGTAGCACACCACCAGAGGGTCCCATTCAAGAAAGTCAGTGGTCAGCCAGTCTGCTGGCACCATGACTGCCACCTGCTGTAAGATGTCTTTTCTCAATACCTCCTTCACAACAGTTTTATTTTAAGGGTGGTGTTAGCTGCATCATTTCTGCAAGACTCTTGAGTTTTTAGTTCTGGTGATTTTTGTGGATTTTTCACAAAGGTTTACACTGCTCCTACGCATCCTTTTGCAGAAAGTTCCTTGCTTTATTAGTTGTGTGCATCTGTGTTTGGCTGTGCGATATGTTCTGAAGAGTGGCAAGTGAGTTGGAACATTCAACTGAAAACTCAGGTATCCTGCTTTAAGTGGATTTGGTCTTCTGGGAGATGGAAAGAGCTCTCTAGGGTGGGTGTACAGACTTGTAAATAACCTGATTTCTACAGATTCGTAAAAATAATGGCGCGTTTGTAATGGAACCACTGTGTACCAATGGCCAAATGCAAACTGTAGATAATGGTTGTGAGGTAAATATTTTGAGAGACTAAAATGGCCATAATTGATATTGCCTTGCCTTTGTACTTGTTCTTTTGTATATCAGTATTTGTCTTTTTGAGTTGTAAAACTTTTTAAATGCTCATCTAGTGAATGAAAATGGCTGCCCTCTATCATGTTTCACTATTGATTTATCATATGTTTGTTAATGCTCTTTTTTCCTTTTTAATTTCACACAACCATGCTGCGGCTGTAATAATAACGGAGAATGTTAAAAAAACAAACAAACAAAAAAAAGGCTGGATCATTCAAGCCTCAACCAGTTTTAAGCACTGGACGCTCTTTCCAGCCCTGATTCCACAATGCCTCTTGCTGTGTTGAATTGTGGGGTTTTGCCTAACCCTCCTTTTTGCCGTGTGTGTTTGGTTGGTCAGATAAACTGAGGTTTCATCCATTCATTCCATTAACAGGGCAGTGCCATCATCTAAGTTATGAATCAGCAGACTCTGTTAGTCTTCCTAGGAGCTGCAGTGGTACTACCTATCTCCTCAGTGTACCTACAGCTTTTATTGCACTTCAAGTATAAATGCCTTTTACTATAAACAAAGTAGCCATAAAACAGTAGCATGAGACTTACAGTGTTTTGCAGGTATACACCATACTATCTGGGACAGAAAGGTCCACCTCAAGTCTCTCAGCTTAGATCTGGAACTGATCATGCAGTGTAAGATTCGCCTGGCCGTACTTTTACTGGTGAGATGTTTTTCAGTTGTACAGTTAATCCATGTGGACGTCTCACACAGTAGATGACACTGCTCTCAGATTTACATATTAACATAAAGCCAGGAGGCATTCAGATGCCAGCGGCACTGCTACTACTTTTAACTGTAGTTGAAAAGGAATGTGCATGATAGTCTAAACATAAAGCCTATTGGATGGCCTGAGAAGTATACGTTGTAGCATACTTCTGCAGGACAGAATGTTGAATCCCGAACTGAGTTTAAACAGCCTTAGAGTATTTTTGGTGAATGGGATGAATAATACAGTATCAGCTTTAAATTTTTAGATCAAATGTTTTTGTTGTGATTTCTCATCCCCCAGTAGTACTCTAAAAGATAAATAAAAAATATCAAAAGCATTTCAGTTCTTGACAGAATAATGTGTACGTGAACAGATTGACACATTTTAGGTCTCAGAAGAGAGAGAAATGTATTATTTTTGCCACCTGTTACATTGCACAAGGGAAATTGACATTTTAGGGAAATGCATTTATATATCTTCTAGGATGGAATTAGACCATATATACAGTTAGTCACCACTTTATTAGGTATACCTGTGTAATCTAATACACAATATTAATAATGCCTAATATTATCATTGAAGGAATGACAATGATATTATACAGGACTCCAGTCTTAATGCTAAGCTGACCTAACTGCCCACAGCTTTGGCTTAATATTCACCTCATCTGAACCTTGATCCTCTTATCAAACTATAGTAAGTAAGCAATTATATATTGTTTCCCCCTAAAAATGCAACCATTTATTCAGCTTTTAAAACTAAAATTTAAACATTTCTTCAATCTCTTTAACTTTTTTTTGTGTGTGTGTGTAACTTGTTAATTGTCATTGAATGCACAGTTGAAAGAGAGAAGCTTGTGTAGAAATTGGCTTACCAAATTAACAACAGGTACAAGATAATTTCCATTCATATTTTCATTGTTTAATTTTTTGTTTTACTTGGCTTGTTATTAAATTTTCTGTTTGAAATGTGCCATGTTAGCCCTTCACCCCAAACTCACACATACAATTTGCACCTTTTTACCTGGTCTGATATGACTCTATCTTTTTATCTGTTGCACTTTGTAGTTTTCTGTTATTTAATGGTACTTAACAAGGCTGCAATGTTGTGTTGCAATTACACCAGTTATTTCCCCCTCCTTTTTGTGTGCTGTATGGCAATAAATCAGTGTGATCGCCAGGAGTCATTTCTTAGCACAAATAGGCATATATTCTATTAAACTATTTTTATAACCTGAAAGAGCAGTATTATGTAATAGAGGGACTGAAGTTTGGTGCTTTGATGTGTTAAAGTTTCACACTGGATAGCAATCATTTAAAATGTACATTTCATTTTGTGACTCTGCGAACAGTTTATAGCCCAGTATATATGTTTGATAATTCAGGGCAGTGCTCTTGGATTCACTGGAAGTTGTCAAATGATTAAGGAAAAATAAAACATATCTAGTATTTGATGAACTGCAATTCTTTCTCATACAACTTACATGATTTAGAATTTTTGTCATTCTGAATATTTTAAGTTAATTCGTAAACATACAATGTCTCCAGAAAATATCACTCTTCTTGCTGGTTGTTGTATTGTACACACTCACTGGCCACTTTAGAATGTTCATGTGTACATAATAATGCAATCTAATACAGCAACCCTGCCATGAATTCTGTTTCCAATTTTTTATTTCTCAGTTTAAACTGTCAGGTTATAATTCTACTGTTTATTATCAAGGTCGAGGTGGTTAGTGAAGTTGTACTGGAGTGCGTTATACTGTAAGAAGAGGTGGTTTTAAGGTTTGGGCCACCGTAAACCACCTCTTTAATTGGATTGCATTAGAGTGTACAGATGTACCTAATGCAAAAAAAGTGGCCAGTGAGTGTATATCCATTTAGTAATACAATAACTCATGACTATAGTAGAGTAAGATCAACTGATTCAAAAGCAAAATATAAAATATCTGAATCTGTTTTTTGGGGTTTTTACAGGAGTATGTCTCCATTGAATGCTAGTTATCTATCCAAACTCTTTGAATATCAGTTCATTACAGGTTGACTTTAAAGGGAGCAGTAAATCTTCATGAAGAAAGCTAGTTTCTTTCCATGCACACGCATTAAAAATTTTAAAGTTTGTGTCTAGTAAAAACACATTAAACTATGTCAGCAAATACCTCACAGCAAGTTTTATTTATACATCCAAAAACAAAAGATCAAATTTCTCACACTATATACAGATATTACATACAGTGTTTTTACACATGTTACATAATTTTTACACAAGAAAAATATACATAAAAATGTAAACCTTTGTATACAAAAAATACCTTAGACAAATTAAACAAGGACCAATCATAAAAGGTGACTAGATTAGCTCATCCTATCTTTAAAAACAGTAATACAGTACATTCAATGAGTATAGGAATTTGTCAGCCATCTCTGAATTCAAGCAGTTACATGTGCCTATGAGCCCTATTCATTTTGTTCTATGTGTTGGTTCTTGGGAGAGTAGACTGGTGCAGTGACTAATCTCATGCTAAGTGGATACAACAGTATTGCCTTGCAAACATTTTCATCCAAATTGTTTTAATTGTAGTGGGCACTGAGTTTGTGAGAAACATTGTCCAGTCATCTCTGGTGGAGCTACAGGTTTACACTTCATAATAAGTTTCCTCTTTGGAAGGGAGAGACTACACTGGGCCTTCTCACAGCTGGAAACTGGAATCTGGTGCAGACTCGCAAGCAGGTAATGATGGCAGCTGTTCATTTAATGAGTATCCAAGTACAAGTAAAATAAAAAGGTGGACACGAAACACGTGAAACACCACTGGCCTCATCTACTCCGGTGCAAATCTTTCTTGAAAACATTTCATGTTGATAATTTTTTTTCTCTTCACAAAATGGAAATGAAATGCAGATGCAAATATTTCAAGAATCAGGCCAGTGGCTATAATTTAATATTGATATTGTATGCTCACACAAAAGTTTGCTGCCCATGCAATCTTAGATGTCTTCTTGGAGTTTAATAGCTATCAAAAATATTCTCCAATGGAATATATATTTTTTTTTATGACAGCAGACAAACATCAATCCCTTCAACTTTTGATAGCCATTAAAAACAAAAAACTCATTCTACAAGACACAGGTTCCACTGAATACATTGCAAATAATTTCATTGCTACTCAATATTTCACCAACAAACCCCAATAGAGACTTCTACTCTATATACCTAATACTCAACAATGTCTGACAGTCTGTCAAATGTCTAATATAATATGTATCAAAAGCCATGGTTGTACTGCTGTATGAGTCATTAAATGACAGGTAGTCCACATTCTAAAATTAAAATCAGACTCCAGGTTTGCATCATTTAGCTTAAAAAACAAAAAACAAAACCCTTGTAACTGAGTAAAACAAATAATGCTTTACCTCAGCTGGGCTAAATATACCAACTTACACCATCATATTACACATACATAATAGCTATTTCCAGTGCCAATTAACTGCCTAAATGTTTACTTGTAATCTGGCCTTAATAGAGGGTTGCCTTGGAGGTGTGAAACATGTAAAGTTCGAGACGTGTAAGTCAGTAAGAACCATTGACAATGTGGACCAGAGAGCACCTTTCAAAGTAGACACTTAAAGTCCCTGGATTACACCATCGCCACTCTTACTATAACATTGAAAGTTGTTTATTAGTCTTATAAATCCACTCAGTACGACCCCAGATAGCAAGTTAGGCTGAGCTGATCACTCGTGTCTATACGCTGTAGTTCTGAGTGAAACTACTGTATAACAGCCCCAATTCAGCCTGGATTCTGCAAATGAAGCTATATGTAATGGAACCAATCAAAGAACTTTCAATGCCAGAGTTATGTTAATGTGTTTATTGCTTTAAGAAACTATATTTACCTTCAAGTGTCTACTAGGCAACTCAGAGTCCCACAACCAATGGTGAGGTCAGAGATTGACATCTGAGCAAACCAATAAATGAACACATATACAGTATACACAATATAAAAACAGCTGTTTAAAAGTATTTTGGTAAATTCATATGACTGTGAAATTTGATGCAGTAAGATTCTATATCATGATAACAGTTAAATAGTTTGAAACATAATGGGTCACAAACATCACAACCTGTACTCTTGTTTCAGAGGGTGACAGAAGCAGTGTATCAAAATGTGGAAAAAACAAAAAATGCAATGGCCATCTGAGCAAGGCAGGGTATAGTTGATCTTTTTAAGACAGGACTTTAGCTGGCAAAGCATACAAAACCAACTACTAACTGAGGCTTCTATGAATTCTGAGCAGTGTGACGCATAACATCTGCCAAGGTCCTTCTGCCAATTTTCACCCGTTCATTTATTTCATCACAAGATTTCACTGTAACCCTCTCCTGACGAAACCACAAGGCATCAAACAAGTGGACTCACAGACTTAAAATCCCAGAGACCATCTAGCTACAGAGTAAAAGAACGAAATTAGAAAATATTGAGGAAACTCTGAGGTTGTGCAAATTCATTATCAAATAGTGCACTATTACCACATTGCACACATGTAGCAGATGAAGAGGTGTCAATCAGGAGCCAGTCAAGTGGATTGTAAGTGACTGAGAGTCCACACACCATCATTCAGCCACTGCAATGCGCCTGCTCTCATTTACTTTGCGTGAAGGGTGGCGTGGCACTGTTGATACTTGCAGCGGTTGCACTAACAATAGAAAAACCAGCAGGAGGCGCTGTGGAGCTGTGGCTGGGCTGTACATCTTTCGGGATGCCACTGTGGGAGGCCAACTGATGGCCAAAGGCCGCACTGAACTGAGGGAGCTGCTGTTTGGGCTGTGTGGAGGTCAGCACATCGTGTGAAGAGGATACAGGGGCAGGGGGAGTCGTTAATCCAGTCATGCCACTCTGAGGCATCACTGAGAGAGCAGCCATGGGCTGCAGCGTAACAGAGTGGGTGGTGGCCGGGGGTGTGGACAGAGAGGTTGATATGAGATGACTTTCTGATCCTATTAGATTGCCAAAATGTGTGGGGTCCGTGAGGGGGAGAGGGAGATTATTCCATGATGAACGTGGAGGGCCTGGTACCCCACTGAGAGGGACTTCCAGCATCAGAGGGGTGTCCGACTGGAAAGAGCTGGCATGGGGAGAATTTATGTGGTCACTGTATGGGGATGGCACATGCTCACTGCTGTAGTGGCTGCCTTGTGGGGATGATGTGGGTGCATCCGACTTGGCCAGGACATGGGTTGCGTGTGTCCGGGAAAACGTTCGCTCTGTTATGGAGGCCTGAGTGAGTAGGGAGGAGGCTGGGGGGGCTGCTGTAGAAGATGAGGAGCATGACGTCGGCGGCTGGTTAGCAGACTGAGATGGCGGTGTAGGGGGAAAATGACCCCCAGTAGACTGCAGTATATTGTCCTCCAGCTCGAGGCTGGTGAAGTTCTCTGTAGGGATGCGGCTGCTGAGGAGTTCCCCAATGGCCCCTGGCTGGACTGGACCAGGAAACACTGTCACGGCTCTGTGGTCTACTCCTTCAGAGGGGGCCAGGTCTCCCATGGAAGTCAGGCACACCAAAGAGTCTGGGTAGGACCCCATTGCCTGCAGTGCACGCACCAGCTCCTCAGCCTCCTCTGTGGTGGGCAGGAGCTCCCCATTCTTACCTACACACATATATGCAACATTTGTCGTTATGAAAATCACAAACTCGAAGGACTGTTGCAGTACAATTAAAAATGCATAGTGCTGCTCAAGAGTTAGCTTTAAAACAACCTTCAAACAAGTCAAAGTCCTGCAGGTCATCGGGTAGTCTGGGTAACACATCGGAAAAATCTTCCTGGTTAAGCTCCAAGTCGTTCGGAATGTCTGCGATGTCATTGGTGATATCGTCAGGAAACTCATCTGTACTCAGGTCAGGAGTTGAAGGGCTCCTGCAACAAAGTAAAACATGCTTAAATAAAAAATGCTTATAGAAAAAAAAACACAATTGCACTAAGCATGTGACACGAGAGCCTGTGAATGAAGGAGTTCTCCTGTGCACTGGATCTCCACACACTAAATTTTTAACAACCCAAGTGCAGCGCACCTGATGCTGGCCTGGGAGGGCATTGCTAAGCTTATAGAAGGCATTCCCAGGTTCCCCTGTGGCAACGCTGGTGGGATGGGTTTCTGAGGCCTCCGTGGCCCTCTTCTCCTCTTCTTCTTGTGTTTTTTGGTGAGCGCCGGTGGTTTGGTCTTTTTACGTGGCTTTCGCTGTTGCTGGTGCTGCACTCGCCGGTTTCCATCCCCACGCAGGAAGTTATCCTGTGTAGAGTGCATGGAACAATTATAGCATGACCCTGTTTGAATTCAAACACAGCTGCTGCAATCCAAGAAGAGAACGTAAAAGGAAAGAATCAACATTTTAAGAAAAATGCTTATTTGTTTTCTTGCTGAGACTTAAAAGAGATCTCTGATACAACTCACAGCTGTATAATAAATATGTAGCATTATATCAAAGCCTTGGCAGAAATGCATTTAAGCACATTTCCCAAAACTCTGAATTTTTCTCTTTAAACCCCTAACTTACCATCTTTTTGGCATGCTCTTCACAGAGGGGTGTCTGGTGCGTGATATCAAAAACAGGGATGGAGCACTGCTGACCATCTGCAAATTTGGCTGTACAACTAGCAAAGAGCTGCTGAGAGCGATTCAACAGAATGTCTGCAAAGAGCGATTAAGGGAAATAACACAATACAGCAGACAGAGGGCACATGATCTTGATACATCAACACACAGGAATGTTGCACATCACAGTCTTCTTCTTAGCTTCTTTTCCTTTTGGCTGTTTCCTTTCAGGGGTCACCACAGCAAATTATCTGCCTCCATCTAACCCTGTTCTCTGCATCCTCTTCTCTCCCACCAATTAACTTCATGTCCTCTCTCACTACATCCATAAATCTCCTCTTAGGTCTTCCTCTAGACCTCCTGCCTGGCAGCTCCAACCTCTGCATCCTTCTACTGACAACCAACTAAATCTGGCCTCTCCGACTTTATCTCCAAAACAACTTACATGAGTTGTCCCTCTGATGTCCTCATTCCTGATCCTGTCCATCCTCGTCACTCCCAAAGAGAACCTCAACATCTTAAGCTCTGCTACCTCCAGCTCTGCCTCCTGTCTTTTCTTCAATGCCACTGTCTCTAAGCTGAACAACATCCCTGGTCTCACCACCGTCTTGAACACCTTTCCTTTCATTCTTGCTTCCCTCTTCACTTCTTTTCCACACTCTCCGTTGCTCTGAACCGTTGACCCTAAGTACTTAAAGTCCTGCACCTTCATCACCTCTGCTCCTTGTAACGTTCTCTGTGCTTCTCCATCAGCATCCTCAAAGCAAATACTGCATCTATTGTACACTTTCTAGGCATGAAACCATATTACGGCTCAGAAATGCTAACGTCTGCCCTCAGCCTACCTTCCACTACTCTTTCCTGAAATTTCACTGTATGGCTCATCAGCATTATTGCTCTGTAATTGGTCTGCACATTTCCCTTATTATTAAAAATCAGCATTGTAGTAAGTAATATAAAAAAAGGCATGTACAACTGGTTCCAAATCATATTATAAATTAGAAAACGTAAATAGAACCATTTTGCTACCCTATTAGTAACCAGCTGTACAAACAGTAACGTGGCACAAAGGATACGCTGAAAGCAGTGTCGAGTGAAGGGCAAAGCACTGTTGTTGCAGGCTTGGCCCTTTGTGCTGCCAGTGCAGGTTCCTGTATCCATGTTCTGCTGCTTTGCAGGAGCCACACTGTATAGAAAAACAGCCCCAGGACTCAGCAAACATTCAAAAACACTAAAAACATTCCATTATTGACATATTTACAATTAGAAGATAATTACTGCAAAAGCAGGAAACCAACAAGTGGGTCATAAAAGCTGCACACATTGATGACTGCACAAATTTAACTTACTGGATGTTCCCGTACTTTGAAAGTTATATGCACTGAAACTCGAATTTTGGGTGATGGCAGGTTGGGGATTTGTGTAGCAAGGCTTGTATATACAAACAACTGTAAGCAAAAGTGTTTTAACCTAACTGTATTCAGCCTTGAGAGATAAACAATACAATATTTGTGATGATACCTTGAGGAGCTTCGAGAGACACCACGCAGCTCCTGAATTAGCTGCCCAGCACAGTCGGCATTGTTACTGGCAGCTTGCAGCAATGCTTTGCGAAAAGCATAGCGATATCTCTTTTGACGGATACTCGCCCTCTCCTGCCTGCACATGTGCTTGTATTTCTCTTGGAGGTACGAGCAAAGCCTAAGTAGCCGTGTTCTACGAGACAAACTACTGTCGTCTTCCAGCCTATTCAACAAAACAAATGAAAAAAAGTTAGTAAAAAAAAAATTTTTGGTTTGTAAGGTCAAGTTCATTATTTAGTTACCAACCCATTCTGTGGTCTCCAAGGAGTTTTAAAAGGAGAAAATCTCTCTGCCTTCTCTTCCCCATCATCATCATCTTCAGCACTGTCTTCTGACCAGTCCAGTCCTGAAAAAGAACTTGTTAGAGGAGCTCATTCGTGTCAAAAGGCTCATTTCTCATTAATTACAGCATGATGAAAATATCTTCCAAAGTCCTTCAAACTGTGCGCAAGCTGGGAAAAACATTAAAAAACATCTTTGAGTTTCTAAACTGGTGGTAAATAAGCTGAAATGAGCACCTAGGTGAGGAAAGAGGTCTCCATGCTCCTGGTGTCTCTTGGCACATAGCTGTACCAGATGTTGCAACCTGGCCAAACAGCTGGCAGAGGGTGAGAAGACAGCAGGACGCATGACAACCACATGCCCCTGATTGTTACTGCTACTGTCCTTGCAACTGACTGGCAAGTGAGTAGCGGTAAAAGGCATTTTCCTGCTGAGTGATGGCCCAGAAGGTTGTACTGGACTGAGTGCTGCATTAGAGGTTATCCCTGGAGGCAGAAAGTTGACCGTCTGAGGTGGTGGTGGATTGCATAATAAACCCTGCTGCTGTCCTGGGAAGATGAAGGAAGTCACACTGGAGTGTTGGGGTGGTTGTAGAAGACCTGACTGCTGCCGTGGGAGGTGAGTGCTAAGTGGTGAGGAAGGGTGGGCACGGGGAACAGGGGAGGGACTAAAGTGCTCAGAAGGTGGCTGGAAGAGGTCTGTGTCAGGTTTCTGGTTGATCACCAGCCGACTCTGTAGTTTCTTCCTGATGGTGTTGCCCTTCCTAGGAGTACCCACCTCCTCCCCATCTGTGTCATCCTCAAAAAAGGCAAAAGGGTCCAGGAGCTCCCCATCAGGAAGGGGTAACAAGCGTGTACAGGGTGGAGATGGTAGAAGTTCATCTAGACCATTAGGGGCTTTCAAAGCTAGAGAGGGCACTGTTATGTTGAGTGCCACTGACTGCAGTTGAGCCCTTGAGCGCATCTCTTCCAAAGCATCGTGTTTCTTTTTCCGTTCCTTCTTAGGGATAAAGCCGAGAACCTGCAAGTGGCTGTTACAGTACCTGGAAAACAGGAACAAATCCTCAATACACTGTGCATTATTATGGCAGCATAGTGGATTCTGCCACACATGCAGACAATCATACACACCTGCGGTCTTCAGACTTGGGGATGGGGTTAGTACATCGCTGGCTGTTGTACTTGGCCACATATTCACACTGCTTGAAGGGGGCGGTCTTGTCCTCCAGAACGTGCCGGATACAGAAGGCATAGCCATTTAATCTGCGTTGCTTGCAGAGCTTTGGGCTGTATGAGCACAACGGCTTATTGTCCACCTCTGAGAAGTGTATGTGTTTGCCTTCGTACATCACGTGACTCTTGTCCTTGACAACATCAGCTGTTGGAATGAAGTTAGTTAAACCAAACATTACACATTCATTTAGCGTGACCTCAAAACTTGATGACATTACGAGACATCTAACGTCACTGCTGCTTGTTCAGTAAACTAATAACATAATGAACAATGTATATACACTAAAACACGTTTAAAACGTTAGACACTAGACAATTTTCATAAAGTGGCAAAGAGTGTGATTATATTCCACAATGAACTCATTCCTTACAGCCAGCACTTAAGAGAATTTGACTGTGGTACAACCGCATATTGCATGTCAGCTGTCTGCTCAACAAAGTTTAAAGCTAAGAGGTCCACTTTATATTAGGTATCAGTACAGGTCTACCTCCATACTCGCAGCTTTCCCAATTTTAACCACAAATGCTGCTTTTTAAAAATGTCTTCATAATTAACATATAATATGTTGCTGCTGTAATACTATACAATCTAGGTTCATTATATTTGCAGCGTCAACGTTAGCTGCTCCGTGTTTACAAGTTGCCTCTGGAAGAGGAGCAGGTCTGGCAGCTCACGTAATGATATGCTGGATACACAAGGACACGTTGGCTAAGAGTCACTGATATCAGCCTGGATTAACATTAACAACTTCAAATTAAACACGGACAAAAAGGCAACAAACATTGAGTCCGGTGAGTTAGCTTCCCAACATTAGCTTGGGTCGGAAGAAAAAAATATCTTAACTTCAGAATAAGAAATTGTAAATGTATCTGTGTGCAACATAAACGTGTGCTCTGATACATAAGACGTGATACATCCAGCTTTAGGCACTTTACACACCATCAACCCAGATCAAACACAAAAAGTCGTTTTCGCTAGTTAGCTACAGAGCTATCGAAGCTAAAAACACAAACCAGTAGGCGGTAGCTAACCAGGAAACGGAAGCATAATGAAATGGCAACATTATAAAGGTATATTTCCAGTTTGGTTTTATTATACAAAATAAAAATATTAAATAAACATTTGGTTATCGGCCCCAGATTTACCATGTTAGTGTATATATACACGCGTTATATTTATAGCCAAATACTTCCTAACAAAGACTCTAAGTACATACGAGGCTTAAGGCCTGTCCCTGGAGGCCTCCATTACAATTGATATGAATTTTTGCCACTACTGATACATATTGTCACATTAGCAGTCTACAGATAGTAAAATCATAAACACTGCAAAACACTCCCTAACGACTTGATCCACTTTGTAATTTGGTCTGGTTGTTAAGTTATTAAATAAATGAATCATACATCAGAGGCCTGTTAGCCTCGGCTCCTCAGCGGAGTCTAGTTGAACACCCCGGCCGACTGCCGCATCGGCAACACGCTACGCACAGAAATCGAGGCCGAGGCTGTGTACCATTTCGCTTACCTTGAATTGGTATGGGCTGTGTACGGTATTCGATCCACACAGACGGCCGAAATGTCTACTAGAATCAGCTAGGCTATTTGTGCATCGATATTCGAGATAGGAAAGTAGCAGTGATCTTCATCGAGCTCGGTATATCTTCAAATAAGAATGTATGTAAATATAGCCTATCCAGAGCAAATTACAAGCAGTAGATAGGCTGCTGAGGATTTTTGTTGGATCCACAGCAGACTCCTTACAGCACCACTACAGGCACTGCGGGGACATGACAACAGTCGGCTCAACAACAACAACCTCTCCTACCATATTGGAAATTCAACTTTGTTAAAAGCCCCTATAGTCTGCAAGTGTGAGATTAGTCTTTAGATGAAGCAAACTAGTTTGTGTGAATGACAGTGGCGTTTACACGTTCAAAATGTCCTTTAACAACCAGGTAAAACATACTGAATGACAGGTCAAGTAAAGTGTAAAATCCACCTGGATTTCAGCCTCCATATGAATGAGTTATCAGCCCCGCTAACACACTGTTGCCGGTTGTTCACTGATGATGGACCACGTGCCAATCAGATAGCGGAGTCCAAACTAACGTTACAAAAGTCGGGGTAACACAAAAACGCGATTCATGACACAACTTGTATAGAATTCGGGTACTTTAAACATTCCCATTAAAAAGATCGGGAACATAAAGATGGTATTTGCAAAGATTGCTACAAAAACTGGTTTATTAAATAATACACCGAAATAGCTACACTTGAAATACTACATGCATACTTAATATACGTTTAGGAAAATACAGTAGTAACACTTGTAATGCTGGTAGTTTTGCATGACAACATTCTATATTTACCGTTAGAGGATAAAGATTTAAAATCTTTGGTCACATATACTAAACTTTAAATGTCCTAACAGTTAAAAACATAAAGTCTTGAGATTACATGGAAATGTATCAAACCTATGCTTGTATTTTTATTGTGCAAGTACTGCATAGACATGATTCTGCAGGCTAGTAAACTAACGCTTCCATAATGTGTCTAAATAAGATGACTACTTTAGTAAAATAAGACTGCAAATATGTTTTTGGGAATGTGCAAATAGAACAGTTGTGCGTATATATTCTGTCAGGAACTGGACGGCTATTCATTGTATGTTTTAGCATATGGCTGGCTCCTCCACAGCTTGTGCTCCCTCTATGACAGCTTTCACACATTTGGCCATTGTCTGGGAAGCTCTGCTTATTGGATCTGTGGGTAAAGAGTGAGAGCAGATTTTAAATGTGAACCACAGACCAATATGACATTTAGCTAGAATATTCCTTAGCATTTATAATGTTGTGAGTATTTAAAGAGGGTATTAATAGATATTTAATAGCAAATTCATATTTTGTAATCACCCTATCCATAGTGCTTTGAGAACAACAACATATTAATTATGTTTGTGTCATCTCTAAATAAACAATCACCATTAGCTGTCTGTAGCAGACCCAGAACATGCTGGAGAGATTATATATCTCATCTGGCCTGAGAACACTTCAGAATCCCTCAGGAGGAGCTGAAGAACGTAGTTGGGGAGAGGGAAGTCTGAGCCTGCAGCCACATCCAGAACCAAACTCAAGTGAGTACTAAATAATATATGGATGGATGGATGGTTCTAAACCGTACCCATCATATAAAAAAAGCTACATTTTCTTTTGTATATGTATATATTCATTAGAATATGTACACTATTTATAAATGATCACCTACTGTAAACAGTGTTAAATCTTTTTTACGAGAGTCAAAATCAGTGTTGGTCGTGCGGACAACTTGTCTTCTTAGCAACTACAGAAATAACAAAGCACTTTCTTCAATAGGAAACATTGTAGCTTAATGTTGGTCAAAAGCTTAGGTTTGGAGTGCAATTATTGATTTTACTTTATAAAATGATGTAATACTTTTATAGAACTTGTTTTTTAATTCATTTGAAAACAAAACGCTCATGTAACAATAGCCAGTGAGGGCAAATAAGACAAACTATAAAATATTTTAGGCTTTGAACTATATATTTGGCAACAGTATTACCAACAAAATTAAATTGTGAACTCATGTCTAGTGCTGTGTTTTCCTGGAGGAGTTTAATAAGAAAATACTACAGATTTAGTGAATGGAGAAACACCTGATTTGAGTACTAATGACCCACCCGTCATATAGAAGTCTTTCACAGTAAGCTGTTGAGGGACTAAAGGTTCCATAAGGAAAGCCTGGTTCACTGCCTGAAAGAGATATAACAGATGACACAATCATTAGAACGTATTTAGTGTACAGAGAACATTTAAAAAAGCCTCATTAGTTCCTTCCTCGTGAACAGGTAAACATGTTGGAGGAAGCTAAAACAGACCTTAGACAGTTCATTAGCCTGCTTAGAGTAGTTGGCCTCCTCAACGTCATCATATCGCACAAGATTTGGGGAAACCTCTGCCAGTCTATCACGCACTTTATCAAGAGTATCATAGGGCAAAGTCACTCCAGCAAGCTTAAATGAGAAAGGGAAATAAATATAATTCAGACTTATTTTTTATAGTTCAATTAAGTTTGAGATAATTACTTTGTATTGTACCTCAGAAATTGCTCTGATGATCTTCCAGTCCTCCCTGGCCATGCCTGGAGGAGTCACTGCCACTCTGGTTTGCTGGGCACGGCCCTCAATGTTCACATAGGTGCTACATTTCTCAGTA
Source organism: Channa argus (assembly GCF_033026475.1). Lineage (NCBI taxonomy): Eukaryota > Metazoa > Chordata > Actinopteri > Anabantiformes > Channidae > Channa > Channa argus. The sequence continues at coordinate 14,380,047 of NC_090205.1, forward strand.
TATGCAGCTCCAGGGAGTATAATATCAGCCATTGGAGCACCAACATCCCCATGGTGACCTGGGCAATTACAGTATGGCATAAAGCTTTAAATTAATAATTCATAATTTTCATTCTTCTGTACATGCACAGCAACTTCTATAATAGGACTTAGTAGATGCACATACATTAAATGACAGAAGACATGAAGGAGGTTCTGCTGCTGTGCAGTAAAACAGCTGACCTTGATAAATTATAATGCATTGCTGAGGGAGGTCTTGGCGAGTAATGCAGCCAGCATCAGCTCCTAGTAGAAACAGAACTTTGGGTGGGTTCTTCCTGATAGGATCCACTCCTGGCTTGTACCCAATATCAAGTGCAGCCACTTGACTGGCAACCCTGAGGGCACAAAAAAATAGCAGACATTGCAGTAAGAATCACCCTTGAACACTGCTCTGGCACTGAAACCTATCTATCTTATATTATTTTCCAAGACAATAACCTGTGAAGCACATTAAGGACCTTCCAGGTTTTCTCCACTCCACGGCTGAGCAAATTCTGAGCAATAGTTGACACATTTGCCATTATGGCACCTCCATCCTTTCTCTGCAGACAACTGCTTCCAACCACAATAACAGGATGCTTAGCTTTAGCCAAGACCTGCAAGAGAAAATAAAAAGCACAAAAATTAGTTATTTGCAGTAAGTTGACTATTAACAGTGATGGTTTCCTAGGGTTACCTGAGAGAATGGGTGAGTTCCAGATGAAATTTCTTGAAGAACCTTAGGAGACTCTCCAAGATGGTCATAGGTGTAACTTAAGTCCACTTCCTTTCCTACTAGAGCCACTTGCAACTCATTGTGAAGCCAACTAAAAAATTTTTAAAAAAGTTCACATTAAACCATAAAATTTTTTTTTTTTTTTACGTCTTTCAGATTTTCAAACTCAGCATTGTTATACATCTAGAAATACTGCATTAACAGCCTTCAACTTACCTCTTTCTGATTCTTGCATTAAAAAGAGGAGCCTCATAGCGTGGGTTAGTGCCAATCAGAAGCAGCAAGTCAGCTTCTTCAATGCCAGCAATGCCAGTATTTAGAAGATAGTTTGAACGCAGATCAGACCTGAGCCAATGTCAAAAAAAGAATCCAAATATCAACACTACACCAGCTAGCTTAGCAGCATCTTCAGTTTTCATCTTTGTATGGACTTACCCAGCTCCAGACATGGGGAACACCTCCTCAGTGCACAGGTTGTCACTATTTAAACGGTTCAGCAAGTCCTTTAGGGCAATTAGAGCCTCTGCATCCACCAACCCTCCAACAACAGCAGCTACATCACTTCCTTTAACTCCTTGCAGCTTTCAAGTAAAACAGATTTATTTAGGGCTTCCTAAAGTTAGAAATTATGTTACACGGTTACAGTAGGATATTTAATCATAAATTAACCCACTGCTCCAGCGACACAAGTCAGCGCATCTTCCCAAGATGTGGGAACCAACTGTCCAGACTCATTTTTCACCATTGGCTGAGTAAGCCTTTGCCTCTTAAGTCCATCATAGGCAAACCTGTCAGGATGAAAGCAAATCAGAGTTCAGCAGTGATGCAAACATCATGTGCAAAACTATGTCTTGAAGTAAATTTCATGTGACTGGAGAGGAACCTGGTTTTGTCTGAGATCCACTCCTCATTAATGTCCTCATTAAGACGGGGCAGAATTCTCATCACCTCACCACCACGAGTACTCAACACAATGTTACTACCCACAGCATCCAGAATATCAATGGATTCAGTCTTCCTAAATAATTTCAAACATAATATATGAATAAAAAAACAACAACAACACTCTTTCAAAGTCAAAATGTCAAGTGTAATTCAAAAACCTGGTCTCCCATGGGCGAGCAGTGAATGCATATGGTTTAGATGTTAGTGCTCCCACTGGGCATATATCGATAATATTTCCAGACAACTCTGACAAGAACATCTTTTCCACATAAGTCCCAATCTGGAGATCATTGCCTCTGCCAGTGGTGCCCAGGTCCTCCACACCTGCAATCTCACTGGCAAAGCTGTAGAAAGAAAGTGTGTACTTGTTTTGATCTTCTTGAATTATTAAACATGAACTCAACTTAACCTAGATATTGAAGTGTGTCTTACCGCACACAACGTGTGCACTGGATACAGCGCGTCATAATAGTTTTGATGAGAGGGCCAATGTTTTTGTCTTCCACTGCTCTCTTGCCCTCCATAAAGCGGCTCCTGTCACTGCCAAACTGCATAGATTGATCCTTCAAACAAAATATATTATATATCTTATTAAACAATCTTATAATAATATCTAAATCAAAGGAAAACGATGTTTGTCTAATACATACTTAATCTTATTAACGGCACTATGAAGGCCACAGCTGTACTGATTTTGCAAATACAATTGCCCTTCATTTACCTGTAGATCACATTCTCCCCCTTGATCACAAATTGGACAATCTAGTGGGTGGTTAGCCAACAGGAACTCCATCACACCCTCCCTAAGTAGAATTGAAAGACATTTTTTAATAAAACTCTCAAGTTAGTTTAATAAAAGGGAAAATAAATGTTCTTTTTCGAAAGACGGAGTCAATATAATACAAAATGTAGGCTTATCAGAAAACCTTAGTTAAATGGTGTCTATCAGACAATTAGATATAATTACAGAAGGCCAACAACAAATTGTTGTTTTGTCTAAAGGTCTACCTGGCCTTTCTTGTTTTGTCGGAGTTGGTTAAAATGTTCCAGCCCTTCATGACAGGCATAGCACAAGCTGCTACTGGCTACAAGACAAAAGCAAACAGTATTTACTACTTTAGGAAGACATAGCCCTGTCTCAGATAGGCAAAGACAGACAGAGAGACATGTACACTGTCCTGAAGTAGAAGCAAAACACATGTGCAGCCTAAAACTTACTTTAGGAACTTTCTCTATCTCGACAAGGCACATGCGACAGTTTCCAGCAACTGACAGCCGCTCATGGTAGCAGAAGCGAGGAATCTGCATGCCTGCCTTTTCACATGCCTGTGGCAGAATACAGTGACAGTGGTAAGTCTAATATTATAATTCAAGATGTCAACAAATTAGCTATAGAACTGTAATAACACATTTACCATGTTACCTGCAACACAGTGGTTCCTGGTTCCACTGTGACAGGCTTCCCATCCACAAACACCTCCAGGAGGTTATTGGCAGCTGCTGTGGTTGTAGCTGCAGTGTGAGCTTCATGAAAATAGAGATATTTAAACATAGCCCTTTCCTGTTACTGTTATTTTTATTTAACACATTACTTTTATCACCTCGTGTGGAATAAATTCCTGGTACTGTCTAGCAAATTAGAAACACAGACTGCTGATTGGGTAATATAAGGCAGCAACATCCTGGCACCAACCTTGGAAGCTGGCAAATCTGTAATCCTGCCTGTAATCCATCAGTGGAACAAAGTGTTGAGGTAGCAAAGCGTTAAACTATGTTCCTGCAACTCACCAACCTAATGACTTGTCCGCAGTAAAACAACACACATACTTTGCGCAACAAAGATATGATCAGTTATCAGCTGATGAAGCGGCATATTGTTACCATGGTTAGCTGCCGCAGCTCCTCCTCTGGTGACAGCTGCTGGAATGATAGTCCGGCGAACAACAGGCAAACGCAACATACTGGAAGTAAGAGGCAGCGTCATGAGTAAGGTGCCGATCTGATTATTGATCTGTAGTAGTGTCTAAGCATTGGAGTAAATTTTGAAGTAGTCCAAGATGCCCCAAACCTCCAAAACCAAAACAATACTACGTTAGCGCCAGAGCTCTTCATAAGAGCAACCAATGGAGGTCTGCTGCGACATCATTACATAAGAGTAACGAAGGCATCGTCTGACGTTATACAAATAGTAAGATACTTTGAAACTTTCCATAAAGTGCTTGCAATTTCTCGATATACCACACATTGGTCAGCAATAGACTAGCAAAATGTCGTGCTATACTACGGTTAGCTAACGTTAGTTAACGGTGAGGCTAGGAGACGCTGATCGACCTGTGACGAGGAAGCTCGCGGCACCGTGTTATTCTAACGTCAGGTTAACGTTCCCCAGTTATTATCAGCTGTCTGCGCGTTGGAGGTAACGTGACGTTACTGTTTGGAAAATTTAGTTAACGCAAACTAATACAGTTAGCCTAACGTTACTTCGCTACAAACAAGCTAAAGGTAATGTATCAAACGTCAACAGTCCCGATGCCGGCTGGCTAACTTTGCTTTTTTCCCTTTTTAATGAGCCAGTTAAGACCCTTTGCGTTTTGTTGGCGTCTGGGATACAGACTATCTGACGTTACCTAGTTTTTAGATTATCGTTCTTGCGGTGACCAGTCAGTTTACCTCGCCGGTGTATGTGCCTGTTACGCAGTTTGCGCCACTGTCTTCTTACTCTGCTGCGTCACGGTTAAGTAATCCTGCATCTGCCATAATCCAAAGAGTAAAACTACTTCCTCTAAGTACTAACCAGTGTTAATGGTTTATCAGTGGTACCCGAACGCCCAAAGCAGCGTGAACCCTGTACATAGCAGAAAATGATCTACACTCATTAGTGACCGAGTGTGACGTGGCTCTTATCTCTAACTTTATGATGGAAAGAAAAATAACAGGAAACGTCTGAATCTTTTAACAGGCTCTCAGGAAGCAGGAAGGAAATGCACATCTGGATTTCTGTTAACTCGTGCATACTGACTGAGCCTATGTGAATCTGCCTGAAAGTCTTGTCTGCACATAGAACATCAACGCCTGCAATTAAAATGGTCGGCATGCCATTCACTGGATGACATATGACATTCAAACAAAATGCAGCCTGCGTTTAGACAAACAAATTTAATAGGATATATTTATGTAGAACATATTTGTCAAAACATTAATAAAATTTAACTGGTTAGAAAAAAATCTTTTAATACAATACAGTTACAATACTATGCAATTCAATAAAAATATTTGCATTATATCATATTGAACACTTAGTACAAAAAAATATAAATAAAAATAAGATGCCATCTAAGATGCATCTTGACAAATAATCTGTTTCCAAAGGTATAATATACAAGAAGAATATAATAAGAATGTCATATTTTCCATAACCCAAAGTGACAAAGGCTTGTTTTGTACAACTGTCTAAAAGATTGTGTTCATTATCATAGACAAAAAGCAGCAAATCCTCAATGATGAACTGGTTATTAAAATTATTGAATGTGAATCAATGAACAAACAACAGTTTTATCTATCAGCTCTCTATCTCTTTCTCTAGAGAGAACCCTTGCGTTATGCAAATGTTAAATGAATGGAAAGATACTAGATACATACACGTCATACAGTTTTGCTTAGATTTTCTACTGAAAGTAATCGGTGGTTGATGTAATCACCTGTCCAAAAGAAACAATATAGGAAAATTCTAACACTACCTCTGTTAAGATCAGCTTTGATTATCATCCACATGTATGCTGAGGTATTAACCAGTCTTACCTCATGTTATTTTTTATGGACCACAACAACAATCTTGAAGGATGGCTGCAGTCATAGAGTTGATGATGCTACAGGCTCCTCTGGGGCAGGGTCCTGATGAACTATTTCTACAGACTCTATCTCAGTGGCAGAGATTGACTGGCTGAGCTCTCGTAGAGAACGTTTAGTTATATCCAGGCATGCACGCTTCAGGATATGTCGAACCTTTTTGGCAAGAAACATATACAGCAGGGGGTTAATGCAGCTGTTAAAAAAGCCTAGGCTAGTGACGAGAGGAAAACCAGTTTTAAGTATGTTGTGTAGTTGTAATGAGGAATGTATGGATAACTCCATCAAGCTAAATGTATGAAAAGGTGCCCAGCATAAAAAGAAGGCCAGGATTATTGCAGTGACTGTTTTAGAGAAGCTAGAAACGTGAACAGTGCCCCGAGATTGATTCACTTTGATTGTCAGTAGTATTCCTGTCACACAAATAGCCGTAAAGGGCAGAAGGAAGCCCACAGTGGTACGGATAGCCACTATTATAATGTGTCTCATGGCCGCTGTATGTGCATCCTGAGCGTGGAAGTTGTTGAAGCACACCACCTTCTCATGTAAGCGCACAGTGTCACGGAAAATCAGCGCAGGACAGCTTAGGGCTGCAGCTAGCACCCAAATGCAACCACATATAACCCAGGCTCTCTCAACAGAGCGATACCTCTGAGACCAGTTGAGATGGACTACAGAGACATACCTGTCTATACTGAGCACTGTGAGAAAGAGCACACTGGCGTACATGTTCATCACAGACACAAAGGAGTTAAGTTTACACATGGTCACACCAAATTCCCAGTGAAAATCACGCAGTATGTAATGAATGTAGAAGGGCAGAAACAGGACAAATACAAAGTCGGCCATGGCTAAATTGAGTAGCCACACACTGTTGACAGTCTTTTTGCTTTTAAATGCCGTCACCCATATAACAGTTCCATTTCCAATCAGACCAAGCACAAAGGAAATAATGTAGACAACCACTGAGATTATATGAATAGTTTCCTTCTGTGTGTGTTCTACTTTAATATCCTCCAAGTCGCCATACTCCATGTAATACTCATAGCTGTAGTTTCCATAGTCTTCATTGGAGTCACCCATTGTTGCAAGAATGTAAACTCTGTAATAATGTTATCTGTGAAAAGATAAAGCTTATGATAAAATGCATTTTTATGAGGTAATTCATAAACACAGTACCTTAAAGAATCGGAATGTGTTATTACACAGATGTAAATGACGTCTAGCAAGCAAGCTCTTACCCAAATGCTTGAATGTTCTCCAAAAGCATCCAGTTATCTGTCCTGTCCCGCTCAATCATTCAGTTCCTGTGTTTAGGCCAGGACTGGGTGTGTCCTGCAAAACCCTGGAACAGAGTGTTAACATCTATTTGGACACAGTGGGGACAGTAAAATGCATAGTGGCATGATTTGTAGATTTTGCTCTCTAGTAAACATGGAAGAGCTACCAAAGATATTGTTACACAATCTCTAAATATAAAAGCACAATGTTATTAGTTGGTTGCTATTAAAAACATGTGTTCCATCTTATCTATTTCCAAGGCCATAATAAACAATTTGTGTGAAAAGTTAACTTTTTACACAGTTTGCACTGTAATAATTTGTGTTATCAAGGTCCCATCACCACTACAACTTTTATTCCTCAGATTTAAAAAATGTAAACATTTAATTTACGTTACTGGTTTTATCCATGTTTAATTCACTTATCTCATCTTCAATACATACATTAAATATAGGCTATTCATAGACAGCCTAATGTAAAAGTAAATAAAGTGTTTTCGTAGTGAGCAATTTCATTAAAAGTAAATGTTGGCTGTCAATCTGGTTAAATAATAGGACAGATATGCAACGTTGTGCTGCAAACTGAAAAGAACTAGACAAAAATAAACTAGACAATAGTACAGTTATTCCACAAAATGCTGCACAATGCGGTCGACAAACGTCCTACTAAGTATTTCAGAACAATATAGGAACACAGAAGATATATATCCTGTTCAATAAGAAATAACGGATCACAATGAGTGCCACATACACGCTATTGGCATACTAATTGGATGGAGTGCTCCTTCTAAGGGTTTGCATGCTCACACAATACTCACATATACGTGCAACACTCCCTTGAATCAGTGTTTCAATAACCACACAAACAGCTCCCGGATGAAAGTGCCCGCTAACTTTTAGCCTTCCAGCTCCTATTTTTTTCGCTGGGTCTTATCCGTGACTCCATCCAAACTAAACTCGTTCAGTGGGCGCAGACAGGGCTGAGCTGTGCAGTGGGCGCGCCAGGCTGCCGCGTCACATACGGACCACAGAGTGAAGAAAAGTTATTGGTCATCGGCACGGAATGAACACAAGCTTTCATTCAGAAGAGCTGCGGCCGCTTTTATAGCAGGGCAAAAACCTCAACGCACGGTTTTCCCCTCAGTGAATAAACAGAATTGTTTTGAATCTTGCAGATTTTTCTTTTTTTTTTTTGACGTGCAGTGATTTGTTTTTCGTCTCCAAAGCAAAACCTACCCCTGCTGATTCATAGAGCGAGTTTGTGTGACTGCCAGCTTCTTCTACCGCTTCTGCAATTGTTTTCCCCGAATTTAGCAACTTGTTGCTTGTTGCTGATTCAAAGACAATGAACCTGTGGTAAACCCCAAGGTTGGAATGCGGACGTGCAGGCGGCCTGGATTGCAATATAATAATATTTCTCGTCTGGCACTGAAATATTTCAGTGCTAGAGGATTATGCAAAAGCTGGATTGTTTTTCATAAAATAGCTGTACATAGTGTATGGCAACAACAGGACATGTTGTGTTTTTAAAAAAAGGTATACCCTTACTGCTTGAATGAATTTAAGAATATTGCAGCAATGGTGAAGACAATGCCAATACAGTTCTTTAAAACAGATTTTGCTCAAATTATTTTTCAACAGTCTATCTAGTTTATCTAAGGAAGAGAATGACTGGAGAGAACACTGCTCCCACAGTGGCTTTTAAGGAAGCCAAATTGAGCAATCGTATTCTGTTTAACTCTTGAATCATGCTTTTCCTCACTTACTGACTTAAGCAACACAACCGAAAGGCCAACATATTCAGTCAACTTACTTTACTAGAAGCTATAACTAGTGAACTTTGTTGTTTTTGCTTTCAAATTATCTTAAAAATTGAATGACTATCTGAGGTTATAGTTCATGGTTTCAGCTCTGGCTATTGCAGATACAGAATTTATTGCCATAGTTTTATCAAGAATAAGTATGTCAGGTTTTGACCAGCTCCAGCACCGGCCTAACTGTGGCCTTTCTCTGTGGAGATTGTATGTTCTCCCCCTGCTTGTGTGAGACTGGGTACACTGGTTTCCTCCAACAGTCCAAAGACCCACATTTTAGAATAAATTGCTTGTAAGTGTGATTGTGAGTGTGAATGGTCATCTGTCTCTGTGTATTTTTCTGTGTGTTGGCCCTGAGAAAGACTGACATCCTGTTCAGTGTGAACCCCACCTCTCATCCTTATCACAGCTGGGATAGGTTCCAGCCCCCCTGCGACCTTAAACAGGAGAACACAGATAACTGATGCATTTATGAATCCATATTTGGACTAGTTGTTACAGGAAATACACGCATGCAATAACATTCACAGTGACTTTAAACATGGACAATAGCATCTAGACATAGATGTTGTTTAAGTTATTACATCTCAATTAATCAATCAAAAGTTTATTTATATAGCATCTTTTATACAGGTTCATGCAGTTCAAAGTGTTTTGCAGATAACTCACAATCATTATAAATGTGAAAATGAAAAACAGTAGGAGACTGATGGAGACATTTGTTTAACTAAACAACATGCATACAACTGGAGATGCAGTTCAAAATTTCATTCGCAAATATATTATTTTTATGTTTGAAAGCCACTTAAATTGAGAGATGTATGGCTCTATAAACAGAGCCAACAACATTCAACCTGTTTGCATTTAGCATTATTGGGTTTGCATGTTTCTTACTGTTACAATGGGAAAGAAAAAGAAGGGAATAATGTTCACCCAAATGCATTAAATAACATGTAAAAACAACAATGTTTATATAGGATGCTGCATTCATGTAGCTGGACATTGTGAGAGATCTCACTCACACTCTATAAGAGGCTGTGACCCAATTAGTCAAAGGTCAGTTAGAAGATAATGCAGATAAACACTCAGTTGCCACTACAATAGGTACACCTGTAAATTCAAATGCAATCTAATATAGCAGCTCTGCCACAAATTCAACATTTACAGGGTTATAATTTCTCACTTTTTGTTTAAAATTGTCAGAAAGGTGATAATTTTACTATGTGTTTATTATTGAGGTCATACTGGACTGCATTACATTAAGAGGTGCTTCTAATTGTTTGGCCACCATATTTAAAAATGTATAAGGGTGGCAAAACATTAGAACGACCTCTTAATGAAATGCACTCCTGTATGACCTTATTGAGGCCATACAGGAGTGTATGTAAGTTTAAGTATTATTTTAAAGTACTTGTTACTTCCTCTTTTGTTTTTCTATTCAATACTATTTCATGGGTATAATTTAAAACTTTATATTAATGTGAAATAATTTACACACCAGAGTGCAAGATTTAGACTCTCCTCCTGTGAAATACAACCAAGTAGACCGTTTGTACCTATAGGGCCATAAAGGTTGGAGGATCTGTTGGATCACTTTCTGTAATATGATACATAGGCTAAATACCCAATGTTAGTGTATAAAGTAGGTACTAGGTTGCATATACATTTAAAAATTAAAATGCTGCTTAACTTATCCTTTAATGGCTAGTGTCCATGTTAGCTTTTAGCGTTGTACTACTCCTTCTTTAAATCTGTAAATGTGTTTCTACATGTGGAGTATTTTGTGGTGTTGTTCTTCCACTCAAGAGCAGATTTCACAGTGTCCTAGTGAAAAGCCGGAATGTAGTAGCTAATCCTTACATCATAATAGCATATTGTTTACTAAAACTGACTGACTAAAATACCTATATACTCTGTGGGTTATATACTGTATAAAGTTTCTTCCCCACAGCGGTCAGCCTGTTGACAGTTTATTATTTATCATTTACTATTTTCATTGTATTTTATTCTATCTCTGTGTACATACTTCATATTTGTTGTGTGTCACACCATTGCATTTTAACTTTATATTTTTGATTATGTGGTTGCACCTTACACCAAGTAAAATTCCTAGTACTGTTAAGTTTTCTTAACTGTGCCTAGTAATAAACAGTTTTCTGATTCTGACTCTCATTCTGGTCGGCGGGTGGGTCTCAGTTGTAGCTCAGTTGGCTAGGCAGTTACCCAAGGACAAAAGGGTCAGTGGTTCAATCCCTGCTCCTGGCTACATGTTGAAGTCTCCTTGGGCAAGACACTGAACCCCAAGTTGCTCCCGGTGGGTCAGGTGAGCACGTTGCATGGCAGCCAATGCCATCGGTATGTGAATGTTGGTGAATTGGTGAATGGGAATCAACATTGTAAAGCGCTTTGGATAAAAGCCTTATATAAGTGGCTATTTAGCAAACAATAAATAAATATTTTACCTTCTGTAATAAATATTATAAAAAAATATAACACTTTAGTTTTGAATTCCTAAACATGTATTTGTATTCCTAAATACTCAATTGTTCTTTGCTAAATGTATTGGGAGAGTGAGTGTGTGTGTACTCCGGTGTCATCGCTCATTTTCTGTTTGTCAGTGGCTGTTGTGATCTTACTGCCATGCAGTCGAAGTCACCTGTGGCCCTGTTTCCTGTGGCTCCGTTGGGGAGGAAGGACATCTTTGTGCTCATCGAGGAGGAGTCTGCTGGTTGACTTCCAGTAGCTGCCTGGCCACCGCCTTCTTTCTGCTCCCCCCGCCCTCCTCCTCCTCCTCATCCTCCTCAGCCGCTACTGCAGCAACAACCCCGGTGCCTGAATCCATGAAGAAAGCTCCCATGCAAGGCAACTCCGCCGCCACGATGGGCCGCAAGCTCTTCACTGCGTTGATGTGTTGATATTGTTATTTTCCAGTTATCAAATATGAATCATGCATTTGATATTTCTGTCCACTTTGCTCGCCAGCATTCTATCGCCCGGGCTTCATCCATCACTAGCGTCATCCGGTAGGTATTGCAATAGCCTGCTTGCTTTTGCCACTTTCATCTAATTAAAAAACCTTTCACTTTTTGTGTTGGCTTAAAAATAACGTGTGACGATCTACTGCAGACCATTATCGCGCGTTTTCACCAAAAAAATAATTATTTCATTTATTATGCGGCGTCTCAACGTGATGATGCGTGAGGGCAGACTACAGCATCTTTTGTTCAGAATATATATTTTTTTCCCTCTATTATGTATATTTACAATATTTGAATTAACTGGTCGCTGAGACTGCTGTTGTATTGTGAGGCTGCATTTATCTGTATGGTGGAGTTTGTCTCTTTGTAAATAAGATCATCCAAAGTAGCTTTAAATTAAATTAAGTCGTTTATACTCAGCATTCTCAGTCACCTTAACTGATCAATGTGGTTGTCAGTATAGTAGGTGGTGTAACCAATTTTAATGAAGTGTGTCCTGAAGAGGCCATATGCCTCGTTATCAGTGTGATTCATGAATAAAGGATCACAACTACTTTGTATGTGTGTATGTGTGTGTTTGTGTGTGTGATGTGCAATCTCTTACAGTTTCTGGAGGAGTAGAGGACAAGGTTGAGAGGGACGCATTGCCAGGTCTGCTGAAGCAACAGGCAACTGCAGCACCTGCTAAAGACAACACAACACACCATGCAGCAGAGCATGTGATCACCTACCCCTCACGATTGATCTACTACCTGAACGAAGACTCTGAGAGTACCTATCATGACCTGGACACCAGGGTTAAGAACCAGGCTTCAGAGGGCCAGGTACACCAGCACAGAGGGAGGATGTGGGAGATTGATACTGGGAGGTGATAAGAAGTTATTTCTTAGAAATACTGTTATAATCAGTAGCAAGAGTTTCCAGTCACGTCAAGTTGTAAGTCCATATCCATTTTGTTAAATTATATGTAGTTTTATTGTACATTGGCAGGTGAAGCAAAAATACACACAGAGCACATTAATGAACTTTATGTAGCTCTTTACAACTGGAACGATGGCAGAGCGACCATGCTGAAGGAAGCCTTTCTTCCGATATACCCACTGCACATTACCAGCTGTCAATTATACACCACATCTGTTATTTGTGCACTAGGCTGCAGATGATGTTGAAGATGGACTCCAGAGGATTTTTGCTCTGTTGGCTGATATAATTCATCTTATACTTTGCAAACCGCCATCGTCTGCAGTGACTACACTTCTCTCCCTTACAGGCAGTCCACCTCGCCCAAGCCAGTTTCCAGTTGGAGGCGTTTGGCTCCAGATATGTTCTGGATCTAACACTGAACAAGTAAGTACTCATAAAACAATGGGTATTATAGATAACATTCAGCTAGCGAGACCATTAGTCTTAACTAACTGCTAGGCTGTAACTTCCAGTGAGAGTGATTTATATGTGTCTCACTCCACAATCTACTGTCAAGGTCAAATTCTTAATGATGTGCATTTACTTTAAAACTACAGAATGTCAGTGTATATTCATCCTGGGGTTCCAGGGAGCCCCAGTAGACCTGTTTTAGCCAAGTTGAAGAAATGGTATCAGTGTGCATCGGTCAGGGATACACACTGACATGGTTATATAATAAAGAATACCAAAAAAATTGCAGGAAACCAGCAAAGTTGTAATTAGGAGTTTGGTTTCCTAATACATTCTTGTGCACTGGGAGTCATATGATGTCGAAAAAATGTTAAGGAATCCCACAAAAGTGGGATTCAAATGTGTAAACATGTGCATCAACAGACCATATTGTTGATAATAACACGACGTAATATGATAATATGACACGCAGACAGTCTTGGAGCTGAATGAAGATGAATTTAACAGAAACATTAGGTATAAAGATCAAAGATCAAATCCCTAAGAGCAGTATTTAAAACCAAAATGACAACACTTGCGATTCTCGTCTTTCAAAGAATGTTGTTTGTTAATGATACCTGCTGTTTTATGTCGGGTTAGTGATTAATGCAGCATCAGTTGAGGATAATGTAATTAAGGAAACTGTAATTTGTAATTTTTTCTGTTTTCCAGAATCCTCCAAATGCAAAGAGCAATTTTAGTTCAGCTACCAGATACTAAAGACATACTGTTTTACTAGAAAACAACGTCCTTATCTTAACTAAATTCCATCAAAAAGAGTGAGGAGGCAGTTATTCTGCGGTCTGTGACCAGTGTGGCAATCAGAGACATAAGGTTCTAGACACTCAATGATATTGATTTGCTCCCCTCACAAAGTAGCTGGTCTACATGTGAGGGCTTAATGTGCATGTGTACAAGGACTTAGTAATGCTGATTGAATTTCAGGTCCTTTAATGGGATTTAAAGCTAAATTCTGTAACAGAACAAAATGTTAAATTTTCATATTGTTTGCATGTCAGAGTGGTGTTAGATCTTGAGACATGCTGTAGGTCCGTCAGTCTGTGTGCTGGTATGAAGCGGTACGCCACTTTTCTGACAGACAATGTCAATGAAGTCTTTCCAAACCACAGGCGGCGCAAAGGAAGTTCCATAAACCTTTCCTACCATAAGTGTAGCTTTAAATTGTAAAAACAGAGCCCTCCAAATAAAACTCGGTGTTACTAGTAATTTGTAGTAATTTTTAGTGCTAATATGTTGACATGGAGCAGATTTCAGCATTTCTGCACACGGCTGATCCACAGGTATGATGAAAACCTATAGTGTCATTTGATGCACATGTATCATGAAAAGCTATGTCTTCACTCAGTTTTAACTTAATATATTAGGCACGTTTGTTTTTTCTACAAAAGTGCACAGGTTTTTACATGTTTTTACTCAAACTTTTTTGTTGTTGTGTGTTTTTCTGCATGTAATCTTTGAAGCATAGCATGTCGAAATACTTGTAGCACTTGTTAACTAGCATAGAGACAGATGTCTTCTTGTCCTTTTTGTCCTTGCCCTCCACAGTTTCTCACTGTGCATTGTATTTAGTAGATGATGTCCGGTACATTCTCAGGCATTCAGGAATCACCCTGTCATACAACATCAGCTCTTCACATCAGTTCAGAGCCTGGGAAGGGTCACCTTGATACCCAGCTGTTTGCTTGTGCTGTAGGTTATCTTTGAGATACATGAGCTAACTTCAGTGTGTGCCTTTTTTGTGTGAGAACAGGGGTTTGAATTCTGCTTGGTGTTGTTGCGACAGTACTGATCTAAATATAGATAGGTCTGCAGCCTGCCAATGAGTGCTACTTTATCTCTTCAGCTGGGATTACAAACCCAGGAAGTAGTTTTTCTTACAGAAAAGATGCTTTAGTTAATTGTATTGATAGTAATTGGACCATGTTCATGTAGCATTATAGGACGTGAAGAGTTACCTGAGATGGGTTTCAGATCTTTCTCAGCTTGAAATGAATATCCTAATACTGGTGAACCATCTTTAGAGCACTTTCATTTATTTAGACTCAGAACAAGTTATTTTTATGTATCAGTGCTTTAACAGTATGATATGACAGCCTTGTTTGTCATTAAAGGATTCAGAGCTGCTTTTGATCTGGCGCCAGGCATAAGAACCCCCTGCAGTTTTTTGGTCCTACCTCTCTGCCTTGCATCTGTCTGTCTTGTCTCTGCTGCTGCTGCTGCTGCTGCTTCTGCTGCATTGTGGCACACATCGTGGACTGAGGGAATTTATGGGACAACCTCCATCATGTAGTTTCCATGCACTTTCACAGATCTTACAATTAACACAAACAAACCTCAAGACACTCAAATTTCAAAGCTTTACTCGTCCTTGTTTTGTATTACGGTCCACACACCCAGTCATCCAAATACCAATACACTCTGATATGGCCCACTCTCCTCTCCCTGCCTCATCTGTCAAGCTAAAAATAGCCCCTCACCCAGGAATCTCTCGCAGATGTCGCTCATGCCTTGGCTCTCCTCTCATAATGGTGCACTTCCTGGTGTCACGAGACAGATTCATCATGTTCATCCTTTCTATTTCCTGCCACACCACTACATTTTAACAAAAAGGAGTTTTTGATTTGCAAGGTTACTCAAAAGAAAAAAGCGTCATTGTGGCAGAAATCGCAGCCTCTTGAAATCAGCTGTCAGCTAACAGATTGAGTGTGTGTAATGGTGATGGACGCTGACTCAGACAACAGAAGCTGCCCGGACCACTGTTGTTTTCAAGGTGAATGCGAGGCCTTACAAAAATGCATCGCATTAGGGATCATTGGCAGCTTTTCAGACACAATTACTTGTTTCTGTTCCTCTTACTGTATATGTGCTGTTACTTAACCAGAAATCTGATTTTGTGGAAATCTGAGGAAGAACCCTTCATGTAAAATGGAGTTTCAGATCATTCTTTTACATTTTCTGTTTTACTTTTACATCATAAGGCAAAATTAGAAACTGTGCTTGACAATATATTTAACATCTTTTTATAACTGAAATCACTTAAGCAAATGGAATTTTGTCTGTGTAGCATCTTACAGTGCTAATTAATGCTTGGAAGTAAGTTCATGAGTCCAGGTAACATCTAATATCTATATTGCACTTTTGAGATCCCAAGTGTTTGGACTGGCTAACTTAGATACAGTGGTGAAGGGTGATCTTGTTTAAATGCCAATAAAAGCAGCACTTACCACTAGTTTAAAACCACATTATGTGAGTCAGAGAAAGAAGGAACAGACTTGTTTGTGTTATTGTCACCCGTCACATTCTTCCACCCTAACCCACTACATTGTGTTTTTCAGTGGCTTGCTATCTTCAGATTATGTTGAGATCTACTATGAAGAGGGTAAACCTGTTCTATCGAAGGTAAATTAAATGGTGGAGTGTGGCTAAAGCAATGTCTCCTGCTGTTTCTGTTTTGTACAGTCATGCTCATTGTGGTTAAAACAAAAGACACAAATATGGTTTGTGTCAACTTTAAGAAATTTGCTTCAAAGCCAAAGACAGAAATAGAAGTGAATACAGATGTCCTGTAAATCACATTACTTGTATGGAGTGAACGGATAATGGAATTAACACTGTAGCTGTATAGATAGATAGATAGATAGATAGATAGATAGATAGATAGATAGATAGATAGATAGATAAATAGATAGATAGATAGATAGATACATAGAAAGAAAAAACATAGAAGTAGTTATTTCTCATAAAACAGAAGGAAGAGAACATACTAGACAGAGTGAGTGGGGGAAGCAGAAAGCTGGTTCTTGGTGCTGCTGATTCAGGCAGAGGGCTGGGCAGGGTATACTGTAGCTGAATCAGCAGGGTTTTGCTCCCCTGCAGCCTCCTGCTGGAGCTCTGGTCACATGATGAGGGAGAGAAAGCACTCTGCAGTAGAAGTGCAGCGTGGGATGGGTGAAGTGAGATAAAAGGGGAGGTGGGGGGCCGAGAGGTAGAAGGGAAACAAGTCTTCTGCTCACTCTGGGTCTGACAACTGAGATAGTATCAGATAGTACCAGTGCCCACCGTCACATGGATTGAGCCCCCCTGCAACACACTGAATGTATGCCAAACTGACATCTGTGAGACAAGCGGTTGCAGCCTAAAAATGCATCATAAACCAAACACACGATGATTAAGTGCAAAACTGACACATTCACCATTTACTGTACAGTAATGACGAATGTAGGTGATCTGTCAGTGTAAACACAGGTTTGTATGTTGTGTTGGCGCTAACGCTGCTTTAATTATGGGCTTTAGCACTGTCTTCTCCCCCCAGGGCGGGGAGCACTGTTACTACCACGGTGAGGTGAGAGGGAACAATAACTCCCAAGTGGCCTTATCTACCTGCAATGGGCTGCAGTAAGTGAACAGTAGAGTTGTGTGTAATCCTCGTCATGTTCAGAATATGTGTGGATACACTCATCTCTGCTCCCCCGCTTCTATTGACTGAGTATCGACTGGCTTCTCTCTCTTCTCTTCTTTTTCTGCCTACCAGTGGGATGTTTGACGATGGAGTCTATATGTACCTAATTGAGCCCTTACAACAGACTCATTCAATTGTAAGTTATTCCCGAACCAAAATATGAATCATACATGTTTTTCCCTTGCTACTCCTTAGCACTCACCTTTATTCTGTATGCACAACCTTCTGTCCCTTCTGCTGTTTAGATTTAGATAGCTGGATTAGGATGTCCTAATCACCCAGGTTTATAAAGGAAGAGCTTGTATCAGATGAAACCTCAGATAAAACATGCAAAATAATTACAATTCCTCTCAGGCACTCCTACTTTGTGTTCATTGCTAATGAAAAGTTATTATGCTAACACGCTGCATTTAAATGCTGAAGTTGCTAAACATCATATGTGCTAAACATCCACATGTTACCATTGCTGCTGTGAGCATGTTAGAATGTCACAGGGCTGCTAGAGGGGCTTCATTAATTACATAGTTAATATGGAGCACAGATACAGCAACACAACAGAGTCATATGAGCACATCTTCCCAATACTAACCTGTTAAAGGTAACAAAGATAACAATAATCTAACTCTTCTTACTAATGTTGCTGTCATCACTGTATCTCTAGTCAGAAATGTTTCCCATTTGTTTTTGTACATTTACTTAGTGCAAGTAAGTTTCTTTGTACATAAAAATGTGTTCCTTTGCAATATTTCCATACTTAACACTGTATCTCTTTGCCTTTTATCACTTGTTTATCTCACTCTGAAGGATACAGCTGCAAGGCCTCATAAACTAAGAAGGACTGCTTCCCTTCACTGGAACAGTGACTCAGAGGAACAGGGTAAATTGTTCCAATCGCTCCACCATCATCTTACACAACTTTCTCCACAAGTCCGTCACCTCTCACCATCACCACAGCTCTCTTATCCCTTTGTATCTCTTCACAACAAACAAGTATGGTAGGGACTTTTTGGAGTGTACCAAGCTTTACCTCTAAGTGAGGCATTTCCTTCAATTGTTGAATAAAAATCCACTTGAAATCAAGGTTGACCTGATTTGAGTCATGACAGAAAAATATGTATACTACAACTTATGTGGTTGGAGGACACATAGAACAGAGAGGCAGTAATTCCAGTTTCACCTGCAGTGAAGGTGACTGGATTACAATTTGATATAAAATGATGTTGTCAATGTTGTGTTGCTCCCACTTATAGTATTTTGGCAAGTTTTACGTCTCTTCTTTCATCTATCATGCTTAATTTAACACAGTGCTTTAAGGAGAAAAATGGCATTTGAAATGGCACAAACAAACATAACAAAAATAAATCTCTGAAGATCATCAAACAAACACACCCAGTTGTAAATATTTGAACATGTGTGTCACTGTTTACTTGTGTATGTATGCAGTGGAGGAGCAGCAGCGGCTCTTCTCAGAGCTGGATGACTTGTTCTGGCCGAAGCGCAGGAAAAAGCGAGCTGTAAGTCTCTGATCTCACTGCTGGTTTCCCGTTGACTCCACCCATTCATTAAAATATTTTATTATGGTTTCACAATAATAACATAACATTAATGTAAAAAAAAGTGTTTCAGACTCTCGTGGCTCATTGCTTCTGTTTTTGTATTTATTTTAGATGCCTCGTAGTACATTTGAGGAGATGAAGTACATAGAGCTCATGATTGTCAGTGACCACAGTATGGTAGGTATTTTTACTGAAACAATTTTCTCTTTTATCCTTTGTCTCTCTGTATCTGGTAGTTTCTATCCAAATAAAAATAAAATTAAGATTTTAGATATGCTTTTATCCCACAAGAGGGAGCAGTGTCACCGGATGTAGCATAATGTTTTGAGTTTGCAACAACAAATCACTGCAGCCTATTAATCTTCCCTCTGTTGTTTCTCTTTTTGACTGTAGTGTAAACGACACAAGACCAAGCAGCACACAAGAAATTTTGCCAAGTCAGTGGTGAATCTTGTGGATGCCGTGAGTAAACCCTTAAGTTTCTCTCACGAAATGTGCACTGTATACTTTATTTGGATCCATTTATAGTTTGTTTACAGCGTGCTTTGTTGTTTTCTATCAGCGACACACTAATGGTATGACTTAAGAAATGGCAGTATCAGTCTTATGTACTGTACAACACTTTGTCTTAGCAACTAGTGGGTTGCAGTTACAACTAAAAGGCAGCTTCAAAATATATACCTACTCTGTGTGCTCATGGATTTATAAGTAAGTGAAGCACAACTCTGGCACAGCACCTCCTCATGTGTAATAATGGAATTAACCTCTCAGTCTGACCTGCACTGTATATGTATTATTGTTAGTCCTTATTTTGCTGGTGTTAGTTCTTTGTTCTGGTCAAGCGCATTAACTCTCCCCTTGTTCCTCCCTGCTCCTGTTGTTCTGCATCCTCTCATCTGTCCTCCTCACATAAATCAGATTCAGATTCACACCCAGTGTTGTTCTCCTCTCCCTGTGCTGTTTCTTCTCTCTTTCTCTCTCTCTCTGCCTCTTTTTCTGTCTTTACTTTTTTCCTCCAATCACTGCACACTTCAATGGCAGATCTTCAAAGAGCAACTACATACACGTGTGGTGCTCATTGCCGTGGAGATGTGGACAGACAAGGATCAGATCCCCATAAGTGTGAAACCACTGGAAATGCTGCGTGATTTCTCCAAGTACCGGCAACAGAGCATCAAGCAACACGCCGATGCTGTGCACCTCTTTTCGTAAGTGTTTCAAACATTTTTAATAGATTGTGTTTGTGTTGTCCTTTAGTAAAGCTCTGCCTGTTACATGCACGCTTTATGTTACAATGTGCACACAAAAACTTTGGGGTGTATTCTGTAGTATTTATTTTTCCTTATGTATTAATTTAACTATAAACATGTAAGCAAATTGAAAGCGTATTAATTTAAATACGTTCTATCTAGAAGAATGTCTTTCCTCCATTTAATCGTGTTTGGTTTTTTTGTGTTGTTGAAACCAGTTTTGCACGGCAAAGCCTGGATGCAAAACACCTGAGATCTTAGCTTGACATAATTTTTTGTATCTTGATCCATGCTTTGATCAAGGTATACGGCAACTACCTGTATGTTAAATTGTGTGTGTATTGTATTGAATAATTAGGTTCTTGCTGACTGATCAGATCCTCAGATTTTTTTCTTCCATTTCTTGATTATCTCTGTGTCATCCATCATTCTTGTAGAAATGTTACCTTCCATTACCGCAGAAGCAGCGCTGCATACTTTGGGGGTATGTGTTCTGTGAGCCGTGGAGTAGGGGTCAATGAGGTTAGATTTGATGTCTGACATCCAGTATCACTCTGTACACCGGCTGCAGATTGTAACAGTAGGTGAAAAATCTCTGTTCTCTGTTGTGTTCACAGTATGGCACCACCTGGTCCATGGCAGCATCTCTGTCTCAGAGCCTGGCACAGAATCTGGGTATTCAGTGGGACCCGGCATCAAAGAGAAGTATACATGAAAGAAATGATCATTTTTTCAGTTCCTATAAGTGAGCTAGGAAAGGTGGGCTATTCAGAGCTAAAATCCCAAGGTTTAAGGTCACTCAAACTGCAAAAATCATCAAAGCCTCTCGTTCTCCTAGACCCATTTTTTTTGGAATGAACTCCAGCAAACTCACTGTCCATCTTTCACTGCAGGCTGAAAACTGTTATCAGACTACACCTCTAGACAACCTTAGCTAGAATGTGTCTCATTCCTAAATAAATAAACCTCAATTCTAATTCTATTTTTTTGTCTTGTCTTGCAATGTTCCTGTGGGGTTTATGTGTGCCTTTTTTATTTGGTAATAAATTGTTATAATACTGTCCACAGAGAGCTTGATTGGAGCAAAAAGTTTCCTGTTAAGTCCATTGCCAGGAGTAACAGAAATGCACTAATTGAAAAAAGTGCTCAAAATGTAGACAAAGCTGAGTCAGGATTTATGCAGTCAATTATGGGATTACAGTGCTTAATGAGGCAGAGTCATCAAACATCTGCCATGTTAGAAGACTACTTGCTCAAAATAAATCATCAGAGGAATTCTTCTGATGGACAAGCTTCATATGTGAGTGTGTGTATGTCAGTACAAAATAGAGTAAAGGAATAATTTGTTGTGTTGCAGAAAGTTGAAAATCTGGTGCTAAATCTAATAGTAATTGCTAATTCTCTTTGAGAGACGAAAGGGGAATTGTATCATGATATTTTTGTTTATTACCTCTAATTGTGTTAGGAAAAAAGTCCTTACTTTTTCCTTTGTATGATTTGATCCGTCCCTGTATTTTTTTGTTTGTCTTTTTTCTAATTGCAGAGGAATGTGGTTGTGCAGAATCGTGGACTGGCTGTATAATGGAAGACACGGGGTAATGTCCAACATATCCTTTAGACACACACTCACACACAAATATACACACACTGGCTAAAGAGAGAGATAGTATAACACTATATATGTTTCCTAATGTGCAGTCAATAATTTTCTCGTACTCTGGGAGTGATGCTTTCAGACTGCTAAACTGCAGAACCGGTCTAAATATACACGTTATGTTTTTATTGCTATCTGATAGAAATTATGCTGTTAGTCAACTATCTAGGCAGCAAAAGAATATAAGTAATAGATAATGCATTTACACCTGGTGCAGGATGAGTCTCATTACCTGTTATAAAAGTCAATGTAACTTTATAAAATACTATTACATGACAAATGTGGCGAGGGCAAACTCAAAGAAGCACCAGTAACTCTTTTATAATCACAGGTATTTTATTTCAACATTCCATTGTAATTTTATTCATTATTTTATTTTGACATACTATACTGTGTTTTATTTGCTCTCACTAGCATTTTTGTTTATTGATCTTTTTGATGAGTTGAAAACATGTAACATTGGAGAATATGAATCACTTGTGTTTGTGTTGCTGACTGGAAGTGTACTGTACTGTAGTTCAAGCAGTATCAAGATGCAAAGCATGTAGACTGCATGACTTAGGATTTTGCATGAGTGGAATATACATTTTAAGAGTGATGCTGTTCCATAGTTAATGCAAACTAAAACCATCTCTCTACGTTTACCTGTTAATAAATTCAGTTTAATGACAGTTTAATTAAAGAACAACTACAGTGAATGAGACTCAACCCTTCATATTAAAATTGTTGTCGCCCTTCCCTTTATATTGGGAGAAATGTTTTAATTACACACTGAGCGCAACACATCAATCAGTTTGCCAAAGAACAAATGACTGGAAATGGAGTGTAAAATGGATCAAACAAAACTTGTAATTTATAATGTGACTCTGTTGTCACATTATACACTTTATACACCTATATTCTTAGGTAGTGCTGTGTAAATGTACATATTCTAAATTATTCTAAATTTTCTATGTGGGCTATTCAGACATGGATTGTCTGTTTGTTGTCGCTTTAAATTATGTTACTACTTAACTACTTAATGCTTTGCTCTTGTTGTCACACTGTATTTCCATGGCACAGGAACATCTATGAACATACATCATAAACACTGATAGATAGCAAAAACAGATTTTGAAAATAAACAGCATAAACAATGTCCAAAATATAATAAGACACTACAGTACTGAAAACAAAAATGTGGTTATAATTGTAATTAGAAAAGTTGTACCCTCAACATTTTGAACCATGCTTTTAGTTCTGGTTAATTATCAGCTGGTATTCTGTCTCGTCAGTGTCCAACACGCACGGAGGTTCTCCAAATGCAGCATCTCAGACTACAAGGAGTTCCTGTTGAAAGGTGGAGGATCATGTCTGTTTAACAGGCCAACAAAGGTTAAAATCTCCCTCTTCATCCTTCTTCTTTTGCATGTTACAGTTGTCATAAATCACATGTTTTTGTATCTTTTACACTCTCTGTATGTCTTCTGGCAGCTGTTTGAGGCGACAGAATGCGGAAATGGATTTGTAGAAGTGGGAGAGGAGTGTGACTGCGGAGCGAGAGCAGTGAGTTACATTTTATTTCAGGGAATGATGTCTGTTTGTTGTTGCGTTTTTTGGTCAAAAGGGGTTTAATTCTCTCTCTGTTTACTTTCAGGAGTGTTATAAAGAATGCTGTAAGAAGTGTTCCCTCGCAAACGGGGCGCACTGCAGTGATGGGCCATGCTGCAATAACACATGTTTGGTATGAGCTTTTTTTTTCAAAGTTCTACATTGCAAACATTTTTTTACGGCCCATTATACATTTCACTTCTCTCCTTTTCTTGCCAGTTCTATCCACGAGGTTACAGTTGCCGCTATGCTGTGAATGACTGTGATATCTCAGAGACCTGCTCTGGGGATTCTGGACAGGTGTTTTGTGTAGCATTTTCACATTATTCTGTTTTCAAATTATTCATCTCTGTTATTTTTTTCTATTTTAATTTAATGTTCATGCTTAAGAAATCATATTTTTTATCACATTTTATAGTGCCCACCCAACCTTCATAAACAAGATGGCTACTTCTGCCAGGTGAACCAGGTATGTAGACTGATAACAGGACTTGGACAGAGCTGTTTGGGAACTGAAGACTGAAAATGTATTCATTGTCTTTCTCTAACTGTCTGAAGGGCCGCTGCTACAATGGAGAGTGCAAGACCAGAGAGAACCAGTGTAAATACATTTGGGGGTCAAGTAAGATTATTAGTCTTTGTTTCACATCAGCTGTTAACAGTGTCACCATTAAGAGATGTTATAATTAACTTTTAAGTTATAATTCTAATTAACAAACTTATGGGAAAGTCAGTTGAAAGTTAATTGTTGTGGCATTCACTTGTCCCCTCTTTTCTTCAGAGGCTGGAGGTTCAGAGAGGTTCTGCTATGAGAAGCTAAACACGGAGGGCACAGAGAAAGGCAACTGTGGAAAAGATGGAGAGAAATGGATCCAGTGCAGCAAACAGTGAGTTACAATGGAAGACAAATTAAGTTAACAGTGACATATAGTCTTTCTATTTCTAAATACAGAGTGGGCTTTTGTCCTTTTTTTTGTTATAGAAAAGAGAGAAACTTAGTCTTATTTTTATGCCAGTCAATAAAGGGTAGCAGGGCTCATCATTTACAGAACATTGTCCTTAAAAGCATTTAATGTATTTGCAGAAAAGTGCATTTCTGCTGCATTTTACCTGGCTCATGTGCTGCCTCATGTTCCTTATTAAATTGAATTGAATTTGAGTATTTTTACCTAAATAAAGGATGTTTTCTTCTTCATAATTAACTAAATGTTTTGCAACCCATTCCATGTTTCGAAAAGGTTTTGCGCAATACAAAAATCTGTTTGCACTTTGTGAACAGTTTTACTTTTTTGGTGCAATATTGTTTCTTGTTCCAGACAGTTGAAAATAGATGGGTCTGAAGATGGGGGAAGACAAGATAAGTGGACAACCAATATGTCTTTTTGTCTTCTACAGTGATGTGTTCTGTGGTTACCTTCTTTGTACCAACATTGGCCGCAACCCACGGATTGGAATGATGAAAGGAGACATAACCCCCACCTCCTTCAACCATCAAGGCAGGGTGATAGACTGCAGGTGAACACTGTTTTAACTAACTATCCTATGTTCTGTAAGCTGCCAGATGTGCTGTCAGTGCTCTTGTTCTTGTCACGTTTGTTTACATTTTCCTTGCATAGGCTTATATTCCTTTCTTCTGGCTTTAATCTTGCTGTCCTACTTTTTTTCCCTCTTCCCTACCCTCCTTCCCTCCTTCCCTCAATACTCTCCTCACAGTGGTGGTCATGTTCTTTTGGATGATGAGACTGATTTAGGCTACGTGGAGGATGGGACTCCCTGTGGGCCGTCAATGATGTGCCTTAACCACAAGTGTCTGCCCATCCAGTCACTCAACATGAGTGCCTGCCCAAGTGGACCTAATGGACAGGTGTGCTCTGCCCATGGGGTGAGTCCTGGTGTACACTAACCCACAATTTACACGTCACTCTTTGCAGTATGTTGGCATTCTTCTGGGACAGACATCACCTATACTTTTCAACATTTTAAGATGAATCACAGTTGAAAATCCACATAAACTTTTTGAATTGAAATAAGTTGAAGAGTTTTTGCGCATTTGCTAAATAATGCATCTTTAGAAAGTAATACTTAAGTTTCAGCCTAGCCTTTCATGCAGAAGTACATAATAAAAACTTAGATAGGGATATTAAAGAAAAGTTACAAAATAGTAATATTACAGACGTAGCATAAAAATATGTGCAGTATATACATTGTTTTATACAAAACATAGTAATAATAATTGTTATTAATAGACTAAGTCATAGACTAAAATTTGGATTTGCTCTAACAATAAATCGAAACCTATATTTCTGTGACTTCTTGTACACATTGTGTAGGCTGTAGGCAAAGGGTGTCTCAACTGAGCTTATTAAGATAATAAAAGTGTAAGATGGCCCTGCCTCTCATGTGAAACATAATTACAAGGAGAGATGTGGGTTTTCCACAGTTCGGTCCATAGTAACAAAAGGCTTCCTGGAGATGTGTCTTGCCTTTGACAAGGTTGTTAGTGAGCACAATGCTATTGTAGCTCTCATACCTTACTTGCCATAATATGCCACAATAGAGCTGTGACATATTGTATCTAGATAAGTTTCTGGAAGAGTCTTCTTTCTTCATCAACCTTTGATAAATATCATATCATATTTACTCTGTAGCTTAATGTGGGAGCCTGGTGAATCCACAGAAACTTTAAAATGTCCAAACATCTGATAGGGCAGTGACGAGCGGGGATAGTTTCCAAAAATTACCCGGGTGTGTCAGCACCTTTAATTAAAGCTTATGCATTTCTGTTTTTCCTCCTGTGTTTCATTATGGTCTGTACAGGTGTGCAACAATGAAGCCACATGCACCTGTGACACCACCTGGGCGGGGACAGACTGTAGCATGCCTGACCCACCTAAAGAGCCTGAGACCACTCAGGATGAAGGACCCAAGGGTCGGTTTTCACCTTCTTCAACCTCTGGCATCAGATAGAATGTACTAAGTTAATTTAGCCAAGATTCATATATGTGCTTTTATCTGCAGTACTGTAATGTCCGTCTCAGTCACACTGCTAGAATCTGAGTTGCACATGTGTACTCATGTCCTAAAGACATACACGTAAAATGGCAACGGAAGGTGAATTACAAAAACAGAGTTACATACATTCCATAAGGTAAGGTTGTTTCATAAGCTCAAATGAGCACACAATTCAGCTGTACACTTGATGGGTTTCTTATAGGGAAGAAGGGGAGGTGGTTAAGGGGGTGGGAAGCTTCACAGAGGGAACCGTGTCACTTGTTTTTGACAGGGTGGTAATAATGCTCCTTTTCCCTCTGCACAGTGAGCGTGGCCACTAACAGGCTGATAGGGGCAGTAGCAGGGACCATTCTGGCCCTGGGGGTGATTTTTGGAGGCACAGGGTGGGGAATAGAGTAAGCATCTTTAACCCTTTCACAGCTCTTCCTCTCATAGTTGTGCCTCAGTGTGCGGGCGGTCTCGTGAGCCGGCCTGAGCCCGTGTGTACGTCCCGGTGGCTTTGTGTTTTCTTGTGTGTTGGTGATGACCATATACTTGTCATGTGATTGGATGTTTTCAGTGTTGTGTGATTGATTGATGGATTCCCCCTGCCTCCTCCTCCTCCTCCTCTCCTGCCACTTCCTGTTGTTCCCCATTATTACAAGCCTCTTTCTCCATCCTCCCTCTTCCTCTTGTCCTTTTTCTTTCTATTATTCTTAGTCGTTATGTGGTTGCTCCTGTGATCCTCTCCTTTCTGGGGCATGTGGGGCATTTAGATGGAAAAAAGTCCAGAGAAGTGTCCAGTTAGTAACCTGGCTTGTAAGTCGGTGGTAGGCCGTGTGGGGACTGGGACCCCAAATACATTTTCTGCATTTTCTGCTCCTACTCAAGGCCACATAAATATCACCTGACAATCTCTGGGTAATTAAACTTTTATTGTGATGAATAGCCAGGGTCTGGTCCTTTGCACAACCTTAAAAACAATATAATCACTACCTCAACTGTCACCAGAAAAATGGATAAGTATTCCCAGGGCATCTACTTCATTATCATCACCTTAAACAATAAAGGGTGCTGGAAAGCATGCAAAATAAATTCTCAGATTCAGTCTCAGATTCTACTGTAATAGCACAGTTATGGCTATGTTTTCTGTTCCATGTGAAAACGTTATTGTATAGTTACATGTTATGGATACAGTAAGTGAGTATAGAAACTCATGTTTTTTTCCCCATAACCCTTTACAGGTCCTAGTGCCACCAATCTTATTATAGGCTCCATCGCCGGAGCCATCCTTGTGGCTGCCATAGTGCTGGGGGGGACTGGATGGGGCTTTAAGTAAGCAACACGCCGCATGCCTCTCCTACTGTAACTCTAGCATCCCTGCTGCTTTTAGACACCAGAGTTTGAGCTCCTGCTACAGAATATGGACCCTAGGCTGCACTACACACACACACACATACACACACAAACACACACACATGCGCGCGCACACACACACAAACAACAAAAAAGTATTAAGTAATTTCTATAAAAACTGTGTCATTACTGAGAGGAAACATGTTGAAAAGTATCTGAAATGCTCAGCTTGATCCACTGTGCATTCCTGGTTGTTTTCTTTCAAGAGGATGTGGATTGTGGCATATGTTTGTAAAGGATGATTTGGAGAGACACCGCATGGTGCCTGTGCATCTGTAGCAGAACCTCAAACTGATTGGACGGGCAGAGCTCAATGCTTGACATGCATGATCAAAAAGGGAATTAATAACAGAGATTTTCACAGACCTGGGGAGATGGTTTTTAACAGCTAAATGATTAAAACATTTGTGTCTGATTATTTTAAGAAATTTAAATCTTACTTCCCCACTGAGATGTAAGGATAGGCTTCTGACATATCTCTGTTTAGCCAGGAAATGTATTCTATTGTACAATAGATTATTTTTAATAAGATCCAATCTACTGCTGATTAGCCTGCTGTCTTGAGCAACAGGGGTGTTACACATCTTAAATTTAAGTAGGCCTGAGGAGAAAATAAGAAATACAATCCTGCAGCCACCAAGCATGCCAGGTAGCAAACACCATGGTTGTCACTGAAACAAAAACAAGGAAGAAGGAAAGAATAAAACAACATTTCTGCATGTTGACTTGTTGATTTGGAGGAGGTCAATTCATTGCACAAAGGCTGAGCCAAACACAGAGTGATTTGGTCCAGGGTTGTCATGCTCTCATCACTTCCATGATCTTTTTCTCAATCCATTACTGTCTGAGGGTGAGACTTTAAATGGAGTGGTGAGAGCGACACACAGGGAGAGAGAGGGGGAGAGAGAGAGACAAGCCAGGACCATTTGTTGGTTGAAGCCTTTGTGCCATGGCTGGCCACACACACCTGGATGGCCAGGCTCCGCCGTAGAGCAGAGCAGGACCCTCGGACCCGCCCAAACCAGCTGCCATTGCTGCCTGCTTCACAGACCTGGTACAGACACGGCGCATTTCCACTGCATGACCCACGCAGAGCAATAGTGCCAACTTCAACTGGCCTACTATTGGAACAGGTGCATGACAGAGTGATAGAAGCCCCACAACAAGCCACAGTACGGGGAGGTTAAGCGTCACTCCTGGTGTTGTATTCGTTGTTGTCTCACTGTTGTGGTAGTAGTTATTGTTGCCGCTGCCGCTGCTGCTGCTACTGCTGTGGTTGTTGTTTATGTCTCCTCTTTCCCTCCTTTAACGAGTAGCTCTTTCCTCCCAGATGGTTATGTTTTGAGTGGAACTAATGTCTTTCCCATCAAAACTGGTAATGAGACATGTCTCTTAACACTCACCTTGTAAACTGATGTTGCACGCACAAGCCAGTTGGCGCTTGTCTGCAAGAAGGCAACAGAGGATATATATATACACATACATATAATATTTCTACTTATTTAAAGTTATTAGTTTATTTTAGCAAAGAGATTTTATTGGGCTTTTGTTAAATAAACTGAGTGAACATTTTCGTTATTTCTATCTACTGCTCACTGTCACAAATTATAACATAACAGAAAACTTAGGTCAATTGGGTCATATATAAAAACACTGTCAACACTGGACATAATACAAAAGTATATTACAGTACTATAGATTATTGTAAATGTGAATATAAATGCTTCTGTGTGTCTCTGTAGTCAAGGTCAAACTGGCCAACATGGACAACCTTTCCTCACTTCATTGTCTTCAGCGTTCTGATCTTGGACGTCTTAAAAAAAAAATACAGATAAAAATGATGATTTCTTCCATTTTTTTCCCCTTAAATTTGGTGAATTTTTTTATTATATAGCATTTTTTTATGAGCACTATTGTAAACTGAAGAGGTGAGTGTGGCTGTTTGTCCAAGTTGGACTAGCTGTATAACAGATGTGATCAGAATAGATACTGACTCCTGTTTCTTGTCCCCTCATAAGAAATGTGAAGAAACGACGATACGACCCCAATGCTGCAGCCATTTAAACCAACAAGAGATGGCTATCACAGACGGACTCCTCCAAGGCTTCCTTAGTAGGCTACCTGACAGCTGGACTGCACTTATTGCTGCTGATCTTTGGCATTAGATTTACTTGAAAAAGACCTAGTGGACATTTTAACAAATTCCATTGTAGTGACATTAGAAATGCAGCCTTTTTGACTCCACCTCACCCATGTAACAGTCCCCAACCCACCCCCAACCCCCAGCCCACCCTGATCTCTAGATTGAAAGAGCTCCTCTTCCATCCTTTAGTGCCAGTGCACAGGCGTTCAGGCGGAATCCACACCACTCTCTCACCTGGCATGATTATCCGCACAAAGCGTGCTGCTTGCTGGCCCCCTGGCATGAAGAGCCCCCTTTACAGGGCTCTGCATGGCTACGAAAGCTATGAATATACCGCAAAAACATACAAAGAGAAAAAAAGGAACTATCCAATGGAGCTGAAAGCCTTGCTAAAGACCAATCACAGTGGAAAGCTGGTTAAAGCTCCTATAGTTCATGTTTATGTTTTGTAGATGATTCAGGAGGCTGCATGTGAGGAACAATAAGGGCAGTGCAAACCACATTGTGAATGCACACACACAAATTGTACATAAAGTAGTTCAGGTTTGGAATTAACATATTTTACAAGGACATCAGCTGCTTTTGTTTTTCTATCTTAGCATGTTGTATAACGGGTGTATTTGGCAAAGTTTTAAAAAACAAAATGGCCATTATGATTTGGGCCAAAATGGTACTCGCACACTGTTGTGATCGTCTGGACAGAAGTCAAAAGGTAGTGTCACTTCAGCACACAGAGCAGCTGTGGTGTTGGGTAGAAGCATGTCATTTCTGGAGGGATTCAGAATGAGATCACATCAGAATTACGTCACAAGATTTGCCCTTGAAGTACCTGCAACGGGGACTCAAAAGCCAAAGAACCAATCACCTGAACAAATGGATGTTGTTTGACACAGAGCACTTTCCCCCTCCGTCTGCAGCCAGTGGTGCCTCTCCTACTGCTGAGGGCATGAAGTCTGTCCATGCAAGCGCTCACCTGTCCAGCCAGGTCCCACGAAACAGTCCTCATCAACACCCACTATACTGGCTTAGCCTTTTGCTCTCATAAACTCTTAGTAGAAGTCAAGTTCCGCTCTACTGGCAACGCTGCATGCAATCACTATAGTGGGCTTACAATTCTATATGGGAGCCCCCAGAATCCGCAAGAAAAATATGCTACAAAAAATAGGTGCATGTCAACAACAAAAACAAATAACTTTTATTTACTATGCAAAGAGAGATATTGCACAAAATTATGGGTAATGACAACATCAATGTGGACATGGAATTACAAAACCCTCCGCTAATCGGCTAATCTTTTGCATCCGGCCACTCCAACGTCTCGTTTCATTTTGCTTCAATATACTCAAATTATGAACAGACACATAATTGAATTACTATTTCCAGTGAAAAGCGAGAGAGCGCTCTTTTACATTTGTGGACATAAAAATCCTTTTTGTGTGTTTTTCATTCAACCTGATATTTTTAATCCCACTCAAACACACTGTATGGTGCCTGTACATATTAAGGACTGAACAGTTTCCTTGTGCAGGGCTATTATTTCCAGTCCAGCTGATAGTTGGTGTGTTCCAGGTGCTGCCATAGCACTGGCATTGTTGTAATCCTACATGTTACTCATCGTCTGGTGTCCCTCTCTCACTGCATCATGTACAGTTGAACCAATTAATAAACTACTGACAAATTTTAGTAGAACTTCTCTGTCTTTTTAATTATCACTAAACTTTCTTTACCTCCTTAACTCAACTGAGATCAACTCCATGTCCCTGCTTGATTCCCCCTCGGTTGACCAACAAGCTCTACCTCAGATGTGGGAATAATATTTTCTCTTTACCGAAATGCCATACTATTCCTTTAGGTGAGTAGAGTTTACTAGACAGAAGGATGATTATGCTTTAACAAGATTGAAGCAAAGGGAAGTGTCGCACCTCACTATAATACCTCAATGTTCCCAGTGTTCAAGTGGTATCCATCAGACATACTGTACTGTAAATCATGGCATCTTTGTGTCCTCAATGGTGTCATTATTCTAGGGATTCCTGACATATTAGTGGTAGTCTATAGGTTCAGTGATATAATACTAACAAATGTCTTATGGATGTGTGCTTTTGTACAAAAAAGCAGGAGGTAATGTTCTCATGCAAATCACAACTAAATACAAACATTTGATGATACATTCATATTAAAAAAACATGCTCGACTGTATAATTTTAAGTATTCACAGTTCATGTGAGGTGGTTGTCACTGACTCATATACAGGAAAATGTCTATAGAATGACAATTACAAACATTAAACATATATAATAAATCATACAAGTCTTGTTTTACTTTTTTATTAATCGCAATGCATAAAACAGTATAAGCGTACACGAAGATAAAACAACACAAATCAATGTTACTTTTTTTTATACTTTAAGTCAGAATGCACTTAACCCAGTAGTACTCATACTCCACTAGTAGATTATGATGCTAGTTCCATTTTACCTCAGATATATATTTATTAAACAGAAACTACATATTGTGTTTTCTGTCATTTTTGTCTCATCTTTCTTACTTCTACATTTCTCATATGTCATGGTCTCCTCGGTCCAACAAACCGGAGTCTGAATAAGTCACATTGTGGATCATGTTAAAAAAAATATCCACCCTCTCTCCACGCCAATGTTGCTCTTTCAAGTCTTCAGGAACTGTGGTCTTATTGGACCAGTGTTCAGACATTTTCTACAAAAAAGGCTTCTGTCCACCAAAAAATCTAGAAATCAGGCAGATCCGAGATGAGTGGGTCTCCTCGACGAGTCGGATGGTGTAGAAACCATGTTTCTCCAGGCTAGTTGGTTTCTTTCTAGTGTACCTGCAAGAGGATTTGAATATGAATAGCTTTAAACTTGCCAATGGCCAATACTTTTAGCTAACAACCTAAAATTTTAATTAAAAATAATTTGCTTTTAATTATTGTATATGTCTATATTTACTGTTTTTGAAATATAAATCTATTGCTTTTAACGATTTCCATTAATTTCAAATTAATAGAGCTCCAAATTATTATTGTAATCATGGAAAATGCAGGTTGATCAGTATAAAGATTAAAGTTTCTATGGACCTGTCTTATAAATATTTTTTCCATTTAGCACCCACTAAACAATAACATTTTCTTAATCACTTGTACTTTATCCTGCCTTCCTGTCTGTGTCTCTTCCTACCATTACATTTAGTTTTTCCATATGAAAATGGTATTTTTTAAAAAAGTCATAATTTAGGCCTTGCATTGGAAATTGCCGTAAAGTCTGCTTCTCTTCATCACCGGAAGAATGAATAAGTAAGTAAGAAACCCTCCCATTACATTTAGTTTTGGCCTTTCACTGCGAAAGTAATTACATTTGAGTTCAGGTATGCATGTGACATTTCAGTAAAAGCATAGAAATGTAACTTGTGCATCACTCTCTAGCACACTATTCGTCACTGAGCTTGTTTTGACAGGAAGGAGAACCACCCATGTTCTGAGGTGAGATTGCATATGTTTTGCTGGCTTTTTATCCTGAGCTGAAATCTTTTGTCCTACATGCATTAAAGCACAATGTCCCATGTTGCATTACATAGATAAAGATTCTACATTGCTTAAAAAAAACATAAAATATGGTGATAAAATACTTTTTTTCTCTAGTGGAGACCTATAGAATTTGTTATTCTTAAGGCTAATGACTCAAAAGTTACTTTTGTATATCAACTTCAGAGGAGCTTTGAATTTTGTCCTATATCTCAGTGGAGTTGCACTCTTGTGAAGATCTGTACGGCAAAGACGGGAAGAATGATTAGAGCAGCCTGGACACTAGCATTTAAAAGAGTGTTTTTATCAATCAATTTAATGAAAAGTATCAGATAAAGGAATAATTCAGAAGTTTTTCTCCAGCAAATTGCGCTTTTTGCTGAATGTAGAAGAATATATGAATGATGCATGATGACAAGATTAAGAAACAAGGGATTCATATATTGAGAGGATAGATCTCACTTATATGAATTCCTAATAACAAGAACATACTACTTAGTATATTTTGCCTAAAAAATTATGACAGTAGCCTCATGGAGAGTCTCGAACAATACTGATACATTTCTTTATGTTAAAGATGAAGTTATCAACAAGGCTGTATTTCTCAGGACCACTCCCATT
This sequence comes from Channa argus, assembly GCF_033026475.1. NCBI lineage: Eukaryota > Metazoa > Chordata > Actinopteri > Anabantiformes > Channidae > Channa > Channa argus. The sequence goes on from NC_090205.1 coordinate 14,414,318, forward strand.
ATTAATAAACGTGAAAAGCTGCTGAGTAACTCTGCTTGCAAAGGAGGGGGGTGGGGGGTGGGGGGCAGTGACTGACGTCAACTAACAGATATTTACCAAACTCCAATCAACACAATAGTCTTGGTATTCGGCCCAGCTTTAGTGGTAAGTACATTACTTTATTGTAAAGTCTAAATGATCTCTGTTTATGTTCAGTGTACATTTTTTAAATTTAAGCCTATGTCGTGTTTTGTAGTTATTTGCATATGTTTATGTACACAACAGGTGAATATTGTTGACATGTTTTAATGTATTAGAAAGTGATTTCTGTTTTCACACTTGAACAATTCACAAAGAAAGAGATGTGGTTTTTCTCAGCACATGAACCTTAAAAGTATTTGAACCACTGTGCAGCCGTTTCTGTGATTTGTCATGTTTTCTGAGCTGTTAAACTCCTGTTCACCGACGACTCGATGGAAACCTCTGACCTGTGTTGGGTCCTCTCAGATGCTCCCGGTGCCGCTGAACGTACCTTTGGCCACAGTGTTTGTGCTGAGCAGCATGTTTGCCGTGCCTCTGCGGGGTCAGAAGCCGGGTCAGGTGGATCCGCTGTCGGCCCACGGGGCCAACCAGCAGTGCTGGGACTCCTCCTCGGAGCTGCTGCTGGAGATGCGCTCCCCGAGGATCGCAGACACGGTGCCCGCCTTCTGGGACCTGATGGTTTTCCTCAGGTCATCGGAGAACAGCAAACATACGGCGCTGTACTGGGACCTGGCCCGGGTCTTTTGGGACATCTACGTAGACTGCGTGCTGTCAAAAAGTCACGGCCTGGGACGGAGACAAATCACCGCTGTACACTCCCTCGTTACTGACAGTGAGTTATCAAATTATCTCAAACACACAAACACATACACACACACAAAACCTGTCAGAAAGGAGACGGTCGGCCATGACAACTCACTTAATAGCTGATTAATACTGCTGCTACTGACTATTGACTTACTAATCTAAATTGAGGGCGGGAACAATCTGGGATGCCTCATCACGCTGATGAACCTTGCACTGATGGTGCACTCACATCAGTAAAGTACCACTGCACTCACTAAGTAAACTGCATAACTCACTGAACTCACAGCCGAATGGGTTAATTGCTGCTTTATTTTTTAATATTGTATTGTGCTCTGCTTTTTTTGTTCTTTTTTGTCCTCAGAGTCTTTTAGGTTCAACAGTTCAGGTGCGAACTCCCAGGCATGGCTCAGTGTCAGAGTGAGACGCAGAGGACAAATCAAGACTCTGAATACAAAGCCCAAATTAAACAGATACTACTACAAATAGTAACAAAAATTGTAAACTATTTTATTATTTTATGACTGCTAGGAGGAGTAGATCTGTGCTGCCACATACATCTGAACTGCAGTAACTACATGTATGTAAACTTTTATTTAGAACAGAATCTGACCTGAAATGTATTTTGTCATAGAAATGTATAAATCCAAAGAATGAGTGTGGTTTTCAATGGTGACTTTACTTGACCTTAGTAAAAAATAAACTGTATAATAAAATGTTTTGATACGTGTACTATCTACTGTAATTTGTACAACAGCTTTCCAAAGCCTGTAGTTTGAGTCCTTATTTTCACATCTGTGTTAAATAACACTTTATGATAAACATTATTTTACAGATGGTTTTCCTGATTAAAAATGGAGGTAACTTTATTTAATTTTTTTGATGTGCCCTATAATTGATTATCTATCATGTCTTCTGTAATATGTCCTACTTAAAAGTCAGTTTTACTGTAAGATAGACAAATGGATAAGTTAAAAATAATTTAGCTGTTTATTTGTATGTTCATTTTAGGTACACTAAATTCATATATCCCAGCTGTGAGTTGTTAATCTGTGCAATTTCACAAAAAAAGCGTTTTGCTTTTTGTTATACAAAATGTTTGTATACATAGACAGCAAAGGCTGTCATTTTTCAGGAAAATCATAAAAAGTGTAGCTCTCACTGTGTTTTTTTCTCCATTTCCTCCAATATTTGCTCCAAATGCCATTTTTCTCTTCAGTAACACTGTAGGAAAATATTAGAAAGAAGCGTTTGCCTATTTTGCAGTAGTAGGAGGTCAAAAAATGAGAAATACAAACACCACAATGAATTACATTGTATGTATACATCAGAGGCTGTGATGGAGTGGTTAGCTCTGCCCTATCACAGTGAGAAGGTCCCGGGTTCAAATCCACCTGCCAGCTGTGGCTTTTCTGTGTGTGGAGTTTGCATGTTGCATGTGAGACTTGTGTGTCTCAGTCTGTGTGTATGTACAGGGATTTGTGTGTGCGTATTCAGATTTGTGTGTCTGTACTTGAATTTGTACTTCAGTGTGTTTGTGTGTCTGTACTCGGATTTGTGTGTCTGTACAAAATCTGTAACTGTAAATAATATTTGTGTGTATTTAAATTAATGTGCAAATGTATTTACTCAAAAAACGAAGTGAAACTGTCTAATAATCTATGAAAACACTTTTAAGTAAAGTTTTAAGTAAAAGTGCTGGAAAGCCTCACAATTTTCTGTCTTTTTACAGGTGGAACTTTGCTTCTTTTCTGCCATCTGCAAGATTTGTCTGTGTTGGAAGGTTTACTTGTCCTCAGCTCGGGCTCCCAGGCTCGGCCTTACGGGCCGAGTACGGTTCATTTCACATTGTGGCTTACAGTCTGCGCTCAGGCTAGTGAAGATCACTGAAGCTCCGTCAGTAAAGCCAGTGGCCAAAGTCCCACAGGTGAGTCTCACCTTTACCTGTCTTTGAGTTGTTCGTGGTGTTTTGCTCTTGACTTTCTCCTGCTCAGCCAAAAAGTGTTTCTAGTGTTTCTGTACTGTAAGCTCCAGCAGATAACGTTAGCCGATGCAGGCAGGTAAAAAGCTACAGCTAGTGCAGCTAACAGCGAACAAACAGCATGAGCTAACTTTACTCCTAAAAGTGCTGTTCAGTGTCAACAGTATTTGTGTTTGAACAAACCTTCAGAGGACAGGAAACATTTTGGAAACTACAAGCAGAAGTCAAGTCAGCACTTTGGGATAACCATGACGTGGAGATTAAGACTCAGTGATGAGTCAAAGGCCATAAAAGCTGCAATAAGCATGTTGAGTAGACACAGATCTAGTCACTGGACGTGACACTGTAGGAGTTAAAACCCACACAATAGCTGACAATCATGTTCTAAAAAGTTCTAAAAAGCTGTGGGGATTCTCCATCATCCAGGTCATGTTTATCCCAAAGTGCTGTTCAGTGCTGTTGAGCCTGGGAGCCCGAGCTGAAAGGTTTGTTCAAGCACAAGTGCAGTTGCCACTGAACAGAAATTTAAAGAGTAAAGTTAGCTCCCACTGTTTGTTCGCTGTTTACCTGCCTGCATCCGCTAACGTTATCTGCTGTAGTTAACAGTACAGAAACACTGTTTGGCTGAGCAGGAGAAAGTCAAGAGCAAAACACCACGGCCAACTCAAAGACAGGTAAAGGTGAGACTCACCTGAGGGACTTTTGGTGGTGGCTCTGCTCCTCCGTTCAGCACTGGCTTTACTGACCGGCCTGCAGCTTCAGTGATGTTCACTAGCCTGAGCGCGGACTGTGAGGCACACAGTGGAAGAAAATGTACTCGGCCTGTAAGGCTGAGCCTGTGAGCCCGAGCTGAGGGTAAGGAAAACCTATCAATATAGACAAATCGCTTTACGCATACACAAAATCTTGCAGACGGCAGAATTAGACAGTTACACTTAGTTTTTTGGAGTGAATACATTTGCACATTATTTTACATACACACATATTATTTACAGTTACAGAATTGTGTACAGACACACAAACATACTGAAATACAAATCCGAGTACAGACACACACATCTGAGCACGCGCACAAAAATCTTTGTACATAGACACAGGTTGAGACACACAAGTCACAAGTACGGACACACAAATCCCTGTACACATACAAAAAGTTTTGCTACTATTCTGCTCCCATAGACAGGATCCTCCCTCTCTTTCTGCAGAGATATCGAAAAAAAGGACATGTATGTCACGCAGGCGAGCCAATCACAATGTTCCGCTCCCTCTCTCTTTTACTTTCGATATCCACTTCCTGCTTTGCGAACTTGTTATGACTTGTGCTCCTTCTGAACAGAGAGCTCAGCTTCAGTCTCGTCGTGAAGTTCGCGTTTGACACCTAAAACCCAAGGTTTCAGCATGTACAGTACTTGGAGTATGTAGGAGTGGACCATCTGTGCCCTCTCCAGTCCGACCTGCTTGAAAACTCGCCCACACAAAACAGGTAACGTGTGTGAAAATGAGCTTTGGTTAATGAGCAGAAATCTGATCTATGCAAACATTCTGAACACAGAAAAAGTGGCAGCGAGGCAGATGTTGGTGTGTGACGTCATCATTTGATTTCAGATAGTCAGAGAAAGTTGAGCTAGCTCTTGTTGCTGTCATTGTACTTCATGTAGATGGACTTTTATTTGAGATTTATTTTTTCCTATAGGCTTTAAAAATTATTTTCATACGCTCTCTGTAACTTCTAAAAGTGCTTTCTGTCTCTCACATACAGATGGACTTAGAGATATATTAGAAATGAGATTAGGCAACGTGCAGATAAAGCGGCTAAAGCTAAAATTCACAGATGCTCCTCATCAAATGTTACTATCATAGCTTGTGGATTTAAAGTAAATAAATGCTGGTGTGATGTAGCCTATCAGCAACTATTATTCGTCAAATTATTAACAGACACATTAGGCATCCGAATGAGTCTATATTGTATCTGATTTTAATACAGGAAATGGATTTCCAGAGGCTGCTGTTAGAAGTAGGGAAGGCGCTGAGTAAAGATGAGGTGAGAGCTTTAGCATTTCTTTGCACTGACCTCCTGGGCCTAAGTCCGACCTCAGTGGAATTAGCAAGTGACCTCTTTTCACGTCTGATGGATCAAGACTACCTCTCACCTGAGAGACCACATCTGCTGAACGAGCTTCTCGTCACCATAGGACGCACTCGTTTGGTTCGTGAACTTAACCTCACCGACCAAGAATCTACAACCGATGGCCTCGTTTCACCGTACAGGTACACTGTCCTCATCTTATTGTCTTATGAGTATCATAAGACATGATTTCGATCACAGAAAAAAAATCTGTGAAAAGCTAAATGGGAGAGCACCAATCTACATATACTCCAGGATCAGTATCAGAACCATTTAAATGGGTACAACATGAATGGAGTCAGTATAAATTATGTTTAGAAATTATGTCCAGAAATAATTTCTGTCTGTGGTTGCAAAGTACATAAACCTTTGAAAAAAACAACTGGAACCATAAATTTAAGACTTGCAATATATAAAAAAAACGTTTAAGACTGTTTATATAAAACATATCAGTATATATCTTACACACAGATTCTTTTAAAATAACTCCTTCTGTGACCAATTAAAGAATAAGTTGGTCATTTTCTAAATTAATCATACCGAAGCAATAATTTCTGTTCAGATTGTGAAATTATTGTTGCACATATTTTTTAATTTTGTATACTTTAAATCTCACTTACCCTCATTTCATCCTATAGGTATTAGCCATAATGTGACTCACTTACAGTATATTTAGACCTGTATTTATTTTGTAATTCATTATGCATAAATGCAAGCCTCCTTGGTAAATGCAATAAAAAATGACCTCAGATCTTTGCCCACTGTCAAGCATCAGGTCTAGTTTACTTTATTTAATATGTATTTCATTTATTATAAATGATCTAATTCCAGAAAGCTGCTTTACACTGTGTCAGAGGAGATCACTGATGATGACTTGAAGCATATGAAGTTCTTATTAAACAAAACACTGCCACGTAGAAAACTGGAGGAAAATGTTGTAAGTGACTCTTTGGTATTAGTATTTAAAAGGCATTGTTAAATAGCAGAGACGTGAAGTGTTAAATGCGTTTAGGCAGATATACATTCATTATGTGATTTAAACCTTTTGTGTTACTGATCTTTTCAGACCACCCTGGAAGTCTTGCTGGAGATGGAGCACATGGACCTTCTCAGTGACACTAACCTAAACGAACTAGAGAAAATAATCGAATCAATCTGTCCTATGCTAAAAGAAAAAATCAACGAGTTCAAAGCAAAGCAGTGTAAGCTACAGGACATTTACTCAGATTCAAAAGTACAGCAGGCAGGGTGAAGGAGGAACAGAATAAAAAATGTTCAGGTGGCAAGAAGAAGACAGCAGCACAGGAAATGGCAGGTCACCTAAAAAAATGTCATATTGAAAGGAATTCCCAAGTGACACTAATCTTAGAGAACAGGATCATGATTTTTCAAGACAAAATCAGTTGTTAGGAGTTAAAGTGACACTGACATGTTTTGCTTGTTGTAATCCCCACTCTTAATAAAGCAGGCTCTAACATAAAGCAATCCCTCCAAGACATGCTTCTAGTGTAAGTGATGAGGCAAAAAGTCCACAGTCGTCCGTTACACACTCATCTAGTGCTAAAGTGTCGTCATCAATTTTTCTGTAAATCACATTACTATTGGTTTACTTGTCCCATTTTTATAACAGCACATCAAACCAGCCTTATAGCTCAGGAGACGCGTCGACCAAGGTCTATATCTTATCCTTCTCAACCAATCCAGGTAAAGTTTTTAATCATTCTGATGCACTGAAACCATAAAATGAATATTCACATCTCTGCAGGGTTACATCACTCTTCCCTTAATAACCCTTTGCAGTAATGTTTGTGTTCTCTGTGGTTATCAGGTCCCTCCGTCTTTAGATCAAGAGATGGCTGCCTCCAGTGAAACCCTAGGTAAACTCAGAACACTACTGTGTATGTGTTTGAAATGTTAAATTAGATAAGCATTACATAGTTATGTGGTGCTACGTTATAAAATTACTAATTTGAAAAACAAAACTTGGGTGTTAACATTTTACTAAGAGTTATAGTTCTAACATGTTTCTTTTCCCTTTTTTCATTTGAAGCATCACCACCATTGGCCGAGGTGAGAAATTTAGAGAGATCAGTTAGTAAGATACACTTCTCGTCAAATTTAAACCAACTGTGATGTTTCTTTGTGTTTAATGGTCATTTTTGTCGTCACTCAGATTTTTAGGAATTCTTCCTCTCTGGGTAAGTTCTGAGTTGGATTTGTTGTTTCACAATTGCAGCCTTTTTTGCCTTAGTGATTTGTTCTGAACCCACTTCAATGACTTTCCTAGATTTTTCAGATGTGTTAGAAGGTGGAGGTGAATGTGGGGACCTGCCACATCCTCCAAGGGATTTAAGCACTCAAACAATTGGATGTCCCCCCATGAAAGGTAATTTTACGTGTCTCATAAGTGTCTCTTGTAGCATGACACATGCCTCAACATGATAGACTTTTTAATTGCTCACATATGTTTCATGTCTCTTAATTTGTGCCCTACATTATTTACCTTCCATTTAGTGAGAAGTGAACTTTCAGAAATATTGTATCAAGAAGACAAGCCCCTGTCTGGAGAGGAGAAGTTTCGGACTACGAACACAAGCAGTGAGGTTTGTGTGTTTTATTATTGTCCACATACGTGTGCCTGTTCAGTGTAATATGTTGGAAAGAATTATGATTGTACAAGTATTAATCGGGTTTTGCCTAAACGATTTAACTTGGGTTGTTTATTTATCTCTGTAGATTTTAGGATCATATCCCATGACTGCAGCAAACAGAGGTGTCTGCTTAATAATTAACAACAATGACTTTACAAATTCCACACCAAAACTTACCAACCGGGAGGGGACCAGGACTGATGAAGGTGATGTTTTATACATTTTAGACTGATTGCTACTGTACTGTATGTATTTGCAATTATTTACATTTGTTTGTTTTCCTTCCAGATTGTCTTCGTGTTGTATTTAAGTGGCTGGGCTTTCAAACAGAGGTACACCAGGACTGTTCGAGTCAGCAAATCCGGTCTCTGTTACAAAGGCTTGGCAGCAGAGATCACAGTCTGATGGACTGCGTTGTGTGCTGCATTCTCAGCCACGGCCAGGAGGGAAGTGTGTACGGTGTAGATGGCCAAACGGTTGAACTCGCACAGCTCAAGCAACCTTTAAATGGATTGAAATGCCCCTCTTTGGCAGACAAACCCAAGCTGTTTTTCATCCAAGCCTGCCAGGGCACCAGTGAGCAGAAGGCCATCTACATTGAGTCGGATGGAATTGTTTACAGTGACGCTGTTGCAATGAAAGGCTCCATCCCATCTGAGGCAGATTACCTGATGGCAATGTCCACTGTCCCATCTTTCGTGTCTTACAGAGAGAGGAAAAATGGCAGCTGGTTCATTCAGTCATTGTGCCAAAACCTTGTCCAGATGGTGCCCAGGTTGGTGAAACTATGTATTGAATGACGTTTATCATGCAGCACAGTTTAGTGCTACTTAATTTTTCCGTTTTGATTTTTTAATTTTATATTACCTAACATTCTACAACATTTATTCAGCAGTTACGTTTCAGATTATAATTTACTACAACAAACATTTGATCAGTTTGTGATGTTTATGTGATTGTTGCATTGCAGCTTAACACTATATAAAATAGTTTAATTTGCTCCACTATGACCAGCTACAACACTAATTCACATATTTTTCCTTAATAATCAACTTTGCATATTATAATAATACAGCACTAACAGATGCAGTTTTTCTTAATTTAAATAACTCATTCAAATTCAAATAACTTTTGGGTGGTGTTGTTTCTTCTACATAATTACATTATTTTAATTTTTCCTCCAGCTTTGACATAGTTCCGGATTAGATATGGCAATAAATTTCAGAATAACTAATTCTCAGTTGGTAGATTTTTATCTCACCATAGCTTTTGTTTTTCCCAGCGGGTGTGACCTTGTGTCCATCCTGACCAAAGTGAATGCAGATGTCAGCCAGAAGACTGATTTCTTACGTATAAGAAAGCAGATGCCTCAGCCAGCCTTCACGCTCAGGAAGAAAGTGGTCTTTCCCATCCCCACAGGCCCTGCTCCAAGCCTGCCCTTCATTTGATCAGCTCACCCCTGAAAAAAAAAATGGTTACGTGGACTTATAAATTCTATTTTTAAATTTGCTGGATAAACAAAATGTAATGCAAATGTGCACATTTTATAATGAAATAAAAGCCAGGTTCTATGAGATGGAGAAAAAGCCTGGGAAAAAAGTGGATCTACAGTTGATTTTGTTGCACAGTATTTTTAGGGTTTATTTGAGGCATTTGTGATTAAGTTCCACTCTTTCACTGCATTTACAGTATTCTCCAAATGAATCTTTTTACATGATTTTTAACACACCAAAGTGTATGATCTAATCATAGACTGAATAGAGAGGATATTCTGAAATAATACTGTTACCAGATTGTTTACAAACAGTTAACCCACAACAGGTTTATATGAAATCTTTCAAGAAAGGACCAACAATAAAGCTGTTTTTTCCATGCACTGCTGTTCTGTAAAATATTTTGATATATTATAAAAATATACTGTTTAGAGTCTATTCACAACTCCATTCACAATGTTTTAAGTCATTTTTAAGTGATTACTGTGAAATGATTGATGCGACAAACTATTGAAAACATTATCCACTTAATAGTCTTGAAACAGTTATTTCATTAACCTTTGTCAGCTTCTCAAATATGAGCAGATGCTAATTTCTTTTGTTTGTCGTGTCATTTTTATAGCAGTGGTAATCAGGTGCCATTGATGTTTAGATTAAAAAAAACAACAGAGCCTGATTTTACAGTCTGTACAACTCTGTCCTTAGACCCTTGAAAATGTCTTTATACTTGTCTACCCCTGCTTTTTCTGTATTGTACTTCTGGGGTGTGCTGTATTGCGAGAAGTATCTTTTACTAAACTACAAATATGTTTCACACCTTTCTGCAATCTTTAACTTTTTATGACACATTGGACAATTTGATCCCTTTGGCGTTCAAGCAATTATTTAAATTAAACAATTTAAGAAGTCTAAGGAGACATATTAGCCAAAATAGAGACTATTTTTTTTAAAGGGAGCAACCACCCAAAATGTTCATCGTGGATATGTGTTAGGATTCTAAGGAGATCATCAGGCAGTGGTGACGTAATGGTTAGAAAAGTGAACTTGTGACTGGATGGTCAGCAGTATTACTTCTAATTGGAGTAAGTGAGAAAACTACTCTTAGTGGTGCCCTGTGGTGCCCTTGGGTAAGGCCCTAATCCCAAATACTTAGTGTGTGTGTAACTGTGTGAGTGTGAAACTACCCTGATTAAATAAAAGATAAAATTCCACTACTACTACTAATAATAATAATAATTAGGTATAAACTAATTGTAATGTTTTTTAATCTAAAAACATTTTTTTATAAAGGAACCAGCTGTCAAATAAATGTAGTGGAGTCACAAATATGGTCTCTTGTCTACCTTTGAATGTAGTGTAGATAAGAATTTATCAAGCAAGTTAAATAAAGATACTTGATCTACATGCAAGTAGGTAAAGAACCTTAAAATTGTACTTTAATAGGCTTAAGTAGATGAGTAGCCACTTAGCTTTTTTTTCAAGCATTAGTTCTGGCAGTAAGACTTGTTTTCAATGTAATTTTTAAGATGTGTTCAGTTTGAGATGGCCTAACTAATGTTAAATTTTAAGTAAGCGCTGGAAATCTGTCTTTTCTTGTTTGGTGTCCTACACTAACGGTCCTCCTCGGTAACCTGTCCCCAACAGCAGGTGGCGCTAACGCTTTCCTCCTTGCACTGGTTTCGGTTGACCCGTCGGTGACCTGGATGTTGATATGAGGTTATGTTCACGAATTCCCCCGGTTAAGAGCTGACAGATCCATAAGATAGGGGGGGGAAGTTGTTATAAGTAGTCATATACATATATAATTATATAAGAGTCGTTAGGACCCCCAACTCTGTAAAAGCACGACTAGATGTCCATATATGTCCCACTGGGCTCTGACATCTGTCATCTACCAGCAATAGGGTCTTTAAACAGCTAACGATGGAAAACATGTCTCAGGAGGGATGTCAGTCACCAGCCGACACGAGGTAAGCTAGTATCTTTATTACGAGTTTAACTGTAACAGTTTCTGTTAAGTGTTAAAATGTTGGTTAATTAAATGCTACAAAATTGCTTAAATGACGTTACAGTTAAATATAAACAATGACGGCCGACGTGAATTAGAGACAACGGCAACAGTAAAAATAAACACTTCGCTTGCTCTTGAGTTAGTAGGAAGCTACATTCTGACAGGCGCTGTCATTCTCATTAGAGTGTCACTAAATAATAGTCTAAACAAAAGTTTTTTTAACCCCATTCTGTTTATCCACAAAAGGAAGGAGCTGTGTCGATAACATTCGGCTAACCTGTGTTATCATCACTGATATTTGAATGAGCTAATAACGAGGTGACCTGGTTAACGGTTTTTGAAATGTAATTTTCAATTACCTTTTAAAGAGCAAGGCTAAAAGACATTATTCTAATAACCTAAAAGGGCTTCAATAAAAAGAGGAAAGACTTTGGTGCTTGGTCTGCTTAGTTTTAAATATCTGTTAAAATAGTATTATTTGGAGTTTATTTGGTAGTTTTTCTCATACAGTGATCGGTCCCTTCATTTGGATTCATTACATCTGGTCAGTTAAGTGCCCAGATAACAACAGTGTAGCACCGATATTAGGCCCCTGGTTAACTGTTTGTTTGTGCTTCTTTACAACACACAGCCTGAACACACATAAGACACAAAGGAGCAATTCTAGTAAAACACCTATACAAATCCTGCACGAATATGGCACCAAATCTGGCAACCTCCCGGTTTATGTGATGGAGAAGGCTGAAGGAGAGGCTCACCAGCCCAGCTTTGTCTTTAGTGTGACAATTGAAGATGTGAGCTGTACAGGTAAATCCACAATCCCACGCCTATTGTGTTGATGACTAAAGAAATCCTTTTTTCTTTACCCTGATGATTAGAACACACTTCAGCCTGCACCATATTATTTGTTATTCCTGCTTTGTTTCCAGTTGTATCTGTTGTTCCAGTATACAATTGTATCGCTCCAAGTGCCTTGTGTTTTTGCCCAAGGTATTTCACTTCATGCATTGAACAGTGCATGCCTAGAGAAGAGGATGAGAAGCATTTGCAAAGCTTTTATTGTCAAGGTGATAGTCCAGTCTCCCTATTTTACATGCTCAAACAACAACTACAGAGAACAATTTCTTAAACCCCAAATCTACTTTTTTATTTTTTCAATTTTCTTTCCAGTATCCTTTAGAGTTATTGTCTAGATAGATTTTTGGGATGGTACATCCATTTATCCATCCATTATCTGTCGACGGGGGGCTGGAGCCTATCCTAGCTGTCATCAAGAGGTGGGGTACACTCTGGACAGTTTGCCAGTCTATCTCAGGGCCACAGAGAGACAACCTTTTGCACTCAGATTCACACTTAATTTTAATATTCACCAATAAACCTAACATGCATGTTTTTGGACTGTGGGAGGAAACTGGAGTACCTGGAGGAAACCCACGCATGAACATGCAAACTCCACAGAGAAAGGCCAAGGCTGGAATGAACCCACAACGTTCTGGGATGGAACATTAAAACAAAATCGATTTAAGAAAACTTGTTGGCTTCCAGGGTTTAATCAGAATCAGACATACTTTATTAATCCTTGAGGGGAAATGGCTTTTATCAGATAAAATTTTTTGGTGCAGAGGATGGGAGACATTCTCCATTATTCCTCAAATCTTAAACAGCATCTTTCTGATTGACACTGCTGTTTAAGTTTCCAGCTCCATCCCCACAATGTCACTGGCTATTCTGATCAGTCTATTGAGTCTGTTGGGGTCTGCAGCTCTCAGTCCTCTGCCCCAGCACACAACAGCAGTGCTACTCATAAAACATTCTCAGCATGGTTCGACACATGGTAAGGGATCTGAGCCTCCTCGGAAAATAGAGGTGGCTCTGTAAAATATTTGTAAATGTTGGTGTCGTCAATTGCTTGGCTATAATTTTTAATCCTATATTCAGATACATGTTAAGTCTGTGAATAGTGTTAATTTGATTGATTCTGAGCTCTAGCAGGTTCTCGTCACATGGAACCATTGTCATTGTAGCTTGTATGCAAATTTTTAATTTTTGTGAAAGTTTTTTTTATTTTATGTGTATTCTTAAAGACTTCGCTTAGAGTTGTGTTTTTGTATTGCATTGTATTACATAATGTAGTTGACCTGATTGCATTTTGTTTCAGGTCAAGGTTCCAGTAAAAAGGCTGCTAAGCACCAAGCTGCAGAGGCTGCAATAAGACTTCTGCAGTTAGATCCTGGAATAGTGTGAGTAGAACGCAAATAATTCATTCATGACATAAAATCATATGGTAACACAGCCAAGAAAGCACTTCCTTTTTCTTTGCCTTTTTTAATTAAATGCTCATTGTATTTCACATCTAGTTCTGTGTATCATAAAAAGAAAATAGAAAATATATAAAAAATCAACACTTAATGTCAGTATATTATAGCTTCTCAAATGTGAAATTGAATGCTTTCCTTCAAAATGATTTGTGTATTTAACAATAAATAATTTAGGGGGCCTGGTTGCTCAGTGGTAGAGCATTGGGCTGGGATGCAGGAGGCTGCGCTTTCGAATTCTACCCCACCATCCCAAGCCCGGATAAAAAATGGGAGGGTCATCTGGTGTAAAAACTCAAGCCGTAACAAGCCGAAAGCCGTTGACAATAATTTGGTGGCACATTAACAAAATAAATGTTATTTGCAGCTTGATATTATTGCAATATAGGAATCAAACTTACAGCCTGTAGTCAGTGTAGATCTGTTGCAGCTGTTGTAGCATATTTGATTTAATTCCCAACAGGAATTCTCCTGTGATGTCGGAGAGTAATGGTGTTGCAGCAGAAACCAACAACCTTTCTAACTCAGTGGGGTTACTGCAGGTGTGTAAATTATGACTGTGCCGTTTTTGTACTTGTGTGTGTGTTTGATTACTTTTGAATGCCACTATTTCAAAGTAAGGGGATACAATAGTATCCCCTTACTTTGAAATAGGAATAGTAAAGTGAAGAATTAAAATTCAGCTAGTACACTGAAATTTCCATGTAGGGAGATGCAAACCTAACCCTGAACCTAACATAATAATAATAATTGCATATTCAACTACAGTAGTGCAAATGTGTTTTTATCATCAGAATTAAAAAAAATGGTCAAGAGTGTATAAAAGAAGTTTAAAGTAAAATTATGGGAAAAAAAACGGTACAAAAGTTTGCATCCCCTTAATAAATTAATTAAATGTATTTTTAAAGAAGACATGTACTAGCTGAATGTGCATTTACAGTGCCTATAAAAAGTATTCACTCCTTTGTATGTCCCACCCTTTTATTGACATAAATCAGTAATGGTCAATATAAGTTTGCGTCTTTGACAAAAAAATTTAAATAAACACCTCATTAATGTCAACATGAAAACGGGTTTTCACAAAGTAATCTCCATAAAAATAAGTAAGTCCAGCCATTTGGGGCTAGAAGGAGGAGACTAGCGAGAGGCCATTAAAATGGTAAATGGTCTGCACTTTTCCGCCTATTGGTACTCAAAGCACTTTATACTGCTTCTCGTTCACCCATTTCCACTCAGTATCACATACGCACTCAACGCTTACCAGGAGCTACTAAGTTTGGGTTCCATGTCATACTCTAGGACACTTCGTCATGTCACCGGAAGAGCAAGAGATGGAACCAGCAACTGGGGTATTGGTGGACGACCGCCACAGTCAATCCAGTAGAGAATTTGTGGCTGGACTTGAATTTGCTGTTCACACCTCATCCCTGTGCAACCTGACAAGAGCTTGAGCAGTTTTGCAAAGAACAATGGCATAAACTTGTAGTGTGTAGATATGCAAGCCTGATAAAGAGCGATGTACACAGACTCTGCGTTGTGAATGCAGTCAAAGCTGCATCTACTGAATACTGACCTGAAGGGGGTGAATATTTATGCAAACACTTGATTCAGCTTAAATATTTTTATTAAATTGACATTACTTTTTTTTTTGTCAGTAGCCAAATTATATTGACCATAATTGATTTAATGTCAATAAAAGGGCGAAACATTCAAGGGGGTGAATACTTTTTATATAGGCACTGTAATATTATATTGATCAAAAAAATATTTGCTTTAGTCTTTTTGACATTTAAAATAATAGGAAGAACACTTTTTCACACAACTGTATATGAGCAAGTTTTCCTGTGCTTAATTATATACAATTTTCTACTCAAAACCTCAGTAAAATGATAAACCAAATGTAATGAAGCTAGTTTAAAAACGACTGCTAACTAAGCTGTAATCATAAATGGTGTGCAGCATAGATTTGTCTAATTTTTTTCTTTCTATCTCATTTAGGAGCTAGCATTGCAGAGAGGGTGGCGTCGTCCTGAATACACAGTTTTAATAGAGGCTGGTCCAGTGCACCAAAGAGAATTTACTGTTACTTGTCAATTGGAGTCCCTGTCAGAGAAGGGTAGGACTATTTTTAAGACCTTGATATAAATTGTTATATTTGGTGGCACCACCAGGTGTGGCCCTGGTTTGCGTCAGGAAGGGCTGCATGCCAAATCAACGTGCCGAACACGTTCACCTGTGGTGACCCCTGAAGAGACGAGCCAAAAGCCACTGATCTTTTGGTGGCATTTTTGTTATTTATTCTATCTCTGTCTTACTGTATGTTTTGACAGCTTTAGGAAATTCAAAAAAAGGAGCAAAAAAGGCAGCTGCAGAGAAAATGCTCGCAAAGCTTCAGAATCTGTCAGGCTGTTCTGAAATCACATGGGTACGTCTAATATTTTCTGTGACCTCTGGTGTCAGCTGTAACATTTATGGATTAAAAGTCCTTGAAATACAATTTTCAAGGACTTTTTGTGTTACATTTAATTCTATATTTTCAGATGCCAAAACCAAGTGTTCGATTTGAGAACTTAAGGAACTCATCAGCGGAGAAGATAACGTTATTAAGAAGAAACCCGTTGAGCATTCCCAACACTGATTACATTCAGATGATCTTGGAACTTTCGAAGGAGCAAGGCTTTGAGGTCACATACTTTGACATTGGTAAGAAAACACGTCTTTCTCTTTCAGTAATACTTTTAGCTAACTTGGCTATTTAGTTTCTCACTTTTGGCATTTACCTATGCTTTTTCTTAGAACTTTTTAAAATAGTTTTGATTGCTAGTCTTGCTTGCTGCTGTACAACTCAGCAAATGGTGATTCCTGGCTTCTGCCAGAAAAGGTCGTTCATGAAGGACCCAGTACTTTTGAATGGCTTGTAGGTAGGAACGAAGGTATCGGAGTTCTGGTTGCGAGTGGACCTTTTTGATGCTGTGCACAAATTTCAGGGCATGTCCTACATCCTGTCCCCTTTACGTACAAATTGAAAACCTCTAGTATATGTCAACTTAGTTTCTTTAAAGACAGTGTGATTTCTCTGTTGCTGTTCCTAAATGCACCATTCAGTTTCTTCGTCCTTCCGGTCTCAGTGAGCGAGAGCAGCATTGGTCGAGTGACATAACGGGTGTATAAATAAAGCAACATTAGATCTGCAAAGCAGTAGATGAGAGGAATAAGAGCATTTTGTGTCAAAGCAACTAAAGTGCAGGTTTCTCTTGTCTGCTCGTCTGTAGCCTTTTGATATGCAGGTGTGTGTCTGTGTGTAATCTAGTAATGGACAAAAACGAAACCTTCGAAACATTTACTACACTTTTGTTTCGAAACGCTGCTTTGGAAACTGTGTCAACGTCACCGTGTCACGTGGTTGTGTCAAATTAGTTTCAGGAACCGTTTTACATTTGAGCGGCTCACCGCTAGGGGGCAACCTTCACGGAACATAAATAGCAACTGACGCTGAGTCAGTGGACAGTTGCATAACATGACTGTATAAAGAGTTCGGGCTGATCCCCAATCAGTGACAATGGTCTTTTACTGACGCTATAAAAATGCTTTAAAATGCATGGATTTTGGGGGTTGGTGAGAAGGAGCTATAGACAGAGAGAATATTTGAAGAGGAGCATAAAAGACAATGAGGTCACTTTTATGGGAGCACTTGGATTTGGTGAATCCCAATTTAGTAAAATGCATAATTTGCAATCAGCATCTGACTTACTTACATACATCTGACTCTAACAACGCACCATCAATGCTTGAGCAAAAGAAGAAACAGTTAAACAAATTGTTTTTCTAAATAAAACTCCTGAGAAACAATTTTTATCCCTCTATCTAAATATTCCGTCACACAACCACTCTCATTCCACATCATAAGGCTATACTTTATACATTTATTTTACTAAAATGTGTATTTCATTCCCAAATCAAAGTATAGCATTTGCATATAAATAGGAATGACATGTAATTAAATATAAATAATGTATACAGCATTTACAATTGTTACATTCAGTTAACTCACACACAATATTCTGGAAATGACTAAAATGACTTCCCACCCAAGTCACACGGGCACTTAGCCACACGTTTTTAATTTATTTATTTTTTTGTAGAGTCATAAAATGTAGCAGTTCTTCAAAGAATAGTAAGTTCTCCTAATCTTTGAATCACCATTTTCCCACAAGATCTACTCACATTTCTCCAGCAGATGTCGCCAAAGTGGTGATTCAGATGTTTGAAAACACTGAACCATTTTTTAATCAATTATTTCAACTGGTCCAAGCTTCAGAAAGCCTCGACTCTCCTATCACTAGTGTAGCCTGTAGAATACTGAAATTTCGTCTGACATTATGAATAATTTAGTGCTGGTAAACAAAGTCCACACATACGTATGCGAAAATAAGGATGTTAGGATGTTTAAATCTCTTAATATTATATAGATTGTACCCTAACATATCAATTGTCTTAGTAACCCCGGCCCCTTAATAAAAACTTGAAAAAAAAAGAAAAGGGGGAGCCTTTTGGCTTAGTGGTAGAGCATTCGATTGGGATGCAGAAGGCTGCAGAATTAAATCCCACCCCCACCAGGTGTGTCTCTGCCCAGGGCCAAGCCCGGACAAAATGGGAGGCTTGCGGGAGGAAGGGCCTCTGGTGTAAAAACTCATGCCAAACCAACACGTTCCACTGTGGCGACCTCTGAAGGGACAAGCCTAATTGATTTTTGATCTTTCTTTTTTTTTTGGGCTTTTAGAAAGGAATGTATCCCATAAGGGTCACAATTCCTCTCTGGTTTCCTCTGCAGTCAAAGGTTCCACTCTCAATGAACAGCACTTTCTAAAGATTTCTAAAGATGCACCGCACCCTTCTAACCAACCAGAGAAGGACTATTACATCTTTAATAGATTATCTAAATGACGATATCAATTTCTCAAAACATGTTGACTAGGAATATCAAAAACAGATATTTATTACAATAAAATGCCAGAGGGGTTTGGTCTGGAGGGCACATAGAAAGCATCACTAGAAAACATTACTTTATGCAATACATTTTTGCTTGGGTCATTTTGTGAAGTTTGTGTCTATACTTTGCAGATGAGTTGACGGTGAACGGTCAATACCAGTGCCTAGCAGAGCTTTCCACCTCCCCTGTCACCGTGTGCCATGGCACAGGCATTTCTTGTAGCAATGCTCACAACGATGCAGCACACAGCGCCCTGCAGTATATCAAGATCATGGCCGCCATCAAGTAAATACCAGCACAGATAACCACAGCTTTGCTCACATTGTCACATTTTTGCTGGTGTTTCGTTGCAGTGAGGTTGTCGGTTGTTCTTCCCATGTAGTCTTCCTGCCCATGGATGATATGTCTAGATATATCATGCTCCGCAGTAATTGAAGATACATTAACTTGAATCATGCAGCTTCATAAAAGGAAATGGTCACTACTAGGAATTAAATTTAAATGCAAACATCCAACTAAAGTAGGGAGTCCTCAGTGAGGATTATGAAGCCTTAACTTTTATACATTGAATTTATTTTGAAGTTTTATTTCCTTCCATTTTTGTCCTCTAGAGCTATCTACTAGTGACAGTAAGAAGAAGATTTTAAAGTTTTTATCTACTTCATTTTAAAAGAACTGAGGAGAAGATGAAAATGAACTGAAGAGATACTTTACTTTTAAAATTAAAGATAGCCTGCAGTTTGATCTGCAACAAACATTTTTTTCCCCTTTAACTCTCATATTTGCTTGTATTCAATCTACAATACATCCCTCAGTGTTACTGTATGGTTGACTCCCGATTTCCATTTAACTTGTTACTTTACATCAATCAGCCACAACATTAAATCTGGTGGTCTAATGTTATGACAAAGGTCAGCATGGCCACGGCTGCAATCTGCAGCTACAAAGCTCCACACACAGAAAAATGTGATCAATTGTCGTCAGAGGTGGTAGAAGTGCACAAACGTAATGCTCAAGTAAAATTGCAAATGTTGGCCTACTACAAGTACCACTTTAAATGTTTTACTTGAGTGGAAGAAAACTTTACTTTTGTACTTTAAGTAAAATGTGGATAACTAAGATCCACTAAGAAAACAATCTGTTTTAAACAATACTGTTTATGGTAATTGTGCTGAAATGTACAGTGAGGGTGAAAGATCACTGTTAGAACTGAAGGTGAAACTGATTTTAACCACGTAATATGGAAAGTGCAATTAAGAAGAAAAAGACTGGAGTAATTGGTAATCGAGGATAAAAAGACATCTTCGGAGTGAAAGAAGGTAAAATTAGCTAGACACCTGCAGGCCCCAGCAGAAGGCAATGACAGATTAGAACTGTGGAGTGAGCAAAGGACACTTAAGAAAAGGAGCTGGAAGGCAGATAAGGAGCTGAAAACAACTAAGGAGAAAAGTCCTGCAGGGGGATTCTGCCCAGGACAAGCTGACTTTCCCCCTGTGGGTGTGGCTGGTCTTCCACCAACTCTGAACAAGGTAAGGATTTGAGGCAAAGAGAAAGAACCTGATGGGTGTATGTGCAGAGGATCAAAGCCAACAAACAGGCATTAAAGCCTGAAAGTGTCAAGTTTCCAAAAAGAGGGAGATTATGTCTACTTGGTCAAGCAGCAGACTGGGAGATGCAAGTAGACCCGAAGAGAAGGTTTATCTTTCAAGCATTGATGGCAGTAACCTCAATATGTCCAGACGCCCTGCTATCCAGGAGCATGAAAACCATATTACTCATTGAACTTTCAGTCCCTGCTGCAGGTTAAGGCTTAGTCTTCACTGCCCCACTTAGGCAAGGTGTACAGGTTAAGGGTGTCTGTAGCTCAGTTTGTAAGGCACTCGTTCACGAACCACAGGGTCAGTGCTTCCTGGCTATATGTCAAGTGCCTCCCCAGCTGTGAAGTGCCAGGAATTGGGGAGGGTTGCATCAGGAAGGGTGGAAAAACTGTGCTAAATCAACATGCTGACAGTTATCCGCTGTGGCGACCCTGAACTCACGGGATAAGCCGCAAGTACAAAAGCACAGGTTAAGGGGGCGAAATGCCTATGACCCTGAGATGCAGAAGGGTTTGTAGCAACAAGAATGCTCGGATTAGTCCGATTGTCAAATGCATGAGCAAAAAGAGGCATTTGCAAAGCTGTATTTCACTTGTTGATGCTTGTAGCAAAGCATCTTGTTTATTAGATCAGTGTTTATTAGATCATTCTATTGTTATGAAAACATATCATCTTAGTAATATAACCACCAGGTGGTATTAATGTTGTGGCTTATTGGTGTATATACCCATTTTTCTGATGTGTTGTGTATTTTTTGCAGTTTGCCTCATTGTGTGTAGTTAGAAGTAAAAATGTGTGATGTATTTATTACAATTATCGACAGGCATCAGAACTCATTTCTTTTGCAAAATGATTGTGGCAAAAACACACGTATTAAAATAATGAACCTCAAACAATAAATATTAACTGCTGGTGTCTGTTAATGGTCACACAGCAGACTGCACTGAGAGAACAGATTACTGTGGTGCCTTTTGTAGCTAAGTGAAAGGTCTCGTGGGAGCTGACCACTTGATAGTCATCAGTTAATGAGGCAGCATGTGCTGCTGTATTAGAAAAAGGCAATTACATCAGGGTACATCCAGTTTTTATTGATATGGTCCAATACGTAATACAAGAAAATGTGTCAGTTAAACAAAAGGATGATATAAATGTCACTTTAAACTGATTTAGATTTTATTTGACAAATTGTATCGACAAAGTTTTCTTATTCACGTTTACTTTCTAGAAATGTTTGACCTCTATTTGTAATCTCATTTGTAGTCATTGTATCAGATATTGATTTCTAAGTAAACTATTTTGTATGGAAACGTCAACTAATTTAACCTGCATGTATCAGTATAGTCATTAGTAATGTCACTAAATCACTAATATGTGACATTTATATGTGGTGTTCTATTTATATATAAACAGGTTTAATTGGTCCTTTATGGTCATTTTATGAGTTTACTGATAAATGGGTTAATACATAAATGTTTTATATGTAACTGATGACACTTTGAGACTATTGAAAGCTCTTCATTGTAGATGCTTAAGCTAATGTTTGTTATTTTTGTAATTTTTTTTTTTTTTTGTATGTTTGGAGAAAGAGTTTAATCATTATCTGCAGGTTTTGGACTGTTGGACATTTTTCACTACTTTCTGACATTTTATGGGCTAAAAACATTAACTGGCACATCCATTGACAATGAAATCTCACTTGGGACAACGTCCATTAACTTTTATGGCTCCTGTATATAAACCACACACTCATTTTGTACAGTTTTATTAGAACAAGCACTATGTAGCAGCAGTGTACAGTGTTCATGGAAAGATATGTTCTTTGTTAAAATTGCACTTTAGAAGGTAGGTCTGAAGGAAAATGGAGCTGACAGTGTGATACATGGTCAGTCAAAACAATAAACAGTCTAATTGAGAAAACAAAAACCTTTTTTTGGTAAGGCATCTGCAACATTCATTGGCAGGCTAATTGTCTAGACATGCAAATGGAACATTGGATGATAAAAGCATGAACTGGATTTAAGATTTTGTTTTCCCCACTACAGTCTGAATGTGTGATACCAAAACACTACACAAAGCCCTGTCTCTGCCTCCGTACACAACTGCTGTCTTTTATTAGAAGAAATCTCTGATGTAGGAGGAAAAAGAAATATGCTGTTGCAGTAGTGAACCATCTTCCAAATGTGCTGTATTTACAGTGATAACCCAAAAGTGTATTGGTTACATGTTGGATTTGCAGAGCAGTGCAGGAAATTTTCCAGTCAGGTAAACTATTTCGGGGCTTACAATCATCAAGGACTTTTCCTTCGTCAGGTAATTACTCATTTAATTCATTTGTATAATTTTTCAACAGTAGGCAGGTGGAGTCTAGAAAATGTGTGGACTTTGACTTATTAATGACATACCTTCTTCTTGGCATGGGGATTCTCATCAGTAGTGTGTTTGTGAGGCATGAATAAATGCATTAAGGCACAGCAAGTGAAACTGACGCTGACGCGTTGTAGCATTGAGTGTATTAGGGATAAACTTAAAAACACATAAGTACATAAAAAAAGGTCTATTTATGCAAAGCTGTACTAGTACTAGCAGTACTAGTTTTTGGTTTGTAATCTACAGTACCATGTGAACAGTGCACACAGGATGGATTTGCTTCACATAGTTTTTATTCAACATATTTATATTCACTCTTTGTCTCCTTCAGTGTCCTCTGTCTGCAGTCCCAAACAAAATCAACTAAAATCATTTCTCTCACGTGTGGACAGTTTGACTACTAGCATGTGTTGGGAGTTAATTTCAATCCAAGGCCCTGCGTTATATTTTCTTACTCAGTAACACAAACATCACAAGTTAAAACATTAAAGCTAATCTGCTTTGCAATAAATATACTAATTTAAATAACTAACCTGCATCATAGCAGTTAAGTCTCTAGGGAATCAGACACATTTAATTTTAAGCTTAAATAGTTTTGTGTAATTGTTATCTAACTAGCCCACTGTGTCCCAAAGCTGCATTTTCATGGAACAGCCTTTAGGCGGCTCTAGTATTTCATGATGGACTGACTATATGCAGTTGGCTGCATGTACGCCATGTATTAGCTACAGTAGTGAATTCATTAATCACCAGAAAATATATTTATACTTTGATTCCTTATTTATATCGTTTGTAATTTATAAGGAGATGTGAAGAGCAAATACTCTGAATCCATAATAATGTGTGTTATTTGAACGAGAAATTGAGGAAGCCAATTCGTGGCAACTAGACTTACTTATTGTTTGTTTGAAACATTTAATTACTCATCCAAGTAGCTTCTTCATTCTGAGAAAGTTTTGTTAGGAAACATCAAATTTATCCCCCAGAGTAGTTGTGTTTCTCAGCTGACATGTAAAAATTGTTAATGTACAATAAAAAGAGTGTGAATAGGGGTCAGTTGTTAGAATCTGATGGTCATGACTCCTATAACCCCTCTATTCTCCAAAGTGTTTCATATAAATATGTCACTCTTCCTGGGGATAGATGAAAGGCAGCATGGAAAATATCTGAGATTTTCCACTTCTGTTTCCCATGGAGGGAGTTATGTGTGCAATTATGTAACAAGGAGATTCAGAGGAGTTGGTTTTGTGTAATGTTTAAAATTAGAGATTGTGACAGGGGAGGGCGATGTAGTGATGGGGTTGAGGTTGTCTATCTATTTACAGAAATCTGTGACTGAAACTGGACTCTCTGTGCTGTGGCGGTTGTGGGTGCTTTTCACATCAGGGCTCAAAATCATCACAGTACATTTTATTTCTCCTGCTTCCAGCACATAATTTAGTTTTTAAGGTTACTCTTTAAAAATGAATCATCAAAAATTCCATTTATGGATGCTATACTTCCTCTAACTGCAGTTAAGATGAATTTGTTTCCCGAGAGTGTGTGCTGCTATCACACAGCCTCAACAGTATTAAAAGGCAAAAATAAATAAAATCTGCCAATTCACATAGTACTCTTTTACTAGATTCTAAGTCCAAGATATTTTATAAAAATACCTAATTTTTTCCTACAATAATTAATGATGTAGTAAATAACGGCTTTATGCCAGTGAAACATGCATGGTATAGTAAGTAATCAAAATGTCAACTTCATAGACCAGTCTACCTCACACGGCTGTCGGAAATCAAATGGCTTCAACTAAAAACCGCTAAAACGTGCGACTTGTCTTTTTAAGGCAAGTACATACACAGAAGTTGAGGAGTTGAGGACAGATTTATATAGGACTGGTATGACTGTTGCCCCGACAACCCAACTTCTACAAGCACAATGAGGGTGATCCTACAGTATGTTTCCACTGGTTGATGACCTCCACAGCGTCGATGGACACCAGGCCATTCCTTGTATCTGCAGTCACTCATCAATTCAATGCACGTGGATGTTTTATCATGAACAGGATTCTGTTAAGACCTTATCGTGCATAGGTAACAGCCATTTTGTCTGTGATGACCATATATTGAACATTAAAATCCATGTGCTACCACAGGTTCACTGTAGACTCCATGTTGATGAAGCCTGGGTTCTTGCGGAGCTCCCAGTACGTGTTGTTAGAGACCCACCTCTCTCTGTGATTGGCATCAACTACTCTTCTGAAACAGGAGACAAAAGGGACAGTTAAGTGATAAACCTGGAAAGAGAGGTAGGCTTAAACAAACTGAATAATCCTCGCTGGTCAACATCCACAGAGACTATGTATGCACACATAATCTATTTACCATGAACAAGCTGGCGTTTTAAGATTTATAAAAACATTTTAGAGAGAAAAAAAACATAGTTATAGTTCCATCAGAGGACAGAAAGAGTGTTTACAAATTAACTTGACTTACTATGTGTTTCAATATTTCTACTAATTGTGTTATGGCACTGCTCCTTTGTTGGTCTTGGGAGTATTATCGGTTTTTATGTATATTTGTTATATATCAGAGCGTCTGTACACTAGAATTAATGAACTTTACTCAACACTACCTGCACTTTCTTTTCTTAACACCTGCTTTTTATTATACCTGATTTTGTACACAAATAACACAAATCATTCCCCGGTGTACATAGTGCTGTATATCGATCATGCCTCAACAAAGTACTGATGGTTTTAATAATTAAGCCAATGGGACATTTCAGTGTTTCCTTTTCAATAAATATTGTATCTTGTACCTTGAGAGGTCGCCACAGCAGAAAATGTCCCGCACACTGATTTGGCTTGAGTTTTTACGCCGGATGCCCTTCCTGCCGCAACCCCCCCAGTTTATCTTGGCTTGGGACCGGCACCAATGTGGCCCTTGGTGGCTGGGCGCGGCCGCACCTGGTGGGGTGGGATTCGAATCTGCGGCGTTCTGCATCCCAACCCGATGCTCTACCATTGAGCCACCAGGCCCCCCTCTTTATAATAAATTTAGAGACATCTCTAAAACTCTGTTTTCACTTTGTAATTAAGAGGTGCTGAGTGTAGATTCATGAGACAAAAATTAAGTGAACAAAATTCAAAAAGTAAAGGGGGTCTGAGTGACTGTATAAATGGTTTCATAATTGTGACGTACGTGTCTTACAAGCATTTTGATTCATGAACCTACACTACAGTTTAATTTGCATCTTTGTGCTTACTTGAAGAAGCGTGGCTCGTGTTTGATGTTGTTCTCTTCGTTACACTTCCTTCTCACCCTCTGCATGTCTTCGATGCGGTGCTTTTCTGAGGATGCTATCTCAAGGTTTCCTTCTTCCAGATGCCTGTGTAACCCAAACAACACAGCTGAGTAAATACATTCACTAAATCGGTCATCCAAGAAACACAAACAAAGAAAATGTATGAACAAAAATATGCGTGATACATGTTATGCTCTACCTCTGGTCAGGCCTAAATCGGGCATCTGTGCGTGGTAATACATCTTTAAGTTCGGGGCAGAGCTCATTTAGTTCAATGGCAAACCTGGTGAACCCATAGTAAAGCTCATAGTCTGTGGGCATCGATCCTGACAAAGAAAGAACATGAACATAAATTCTCACATCAATAAACAAATGTATCAATATTTTTATATTAACTGGAATATGTCCAGGAGGAAAACTGTCAAATTTTGTCCATTCTACTGGAATCAGAGGACAAAATGAGAGGTGACACCACTTGTCAAGTATGAAGAGTAGATGAGGATCTAATGGCTACCTGGCCTCCAGATGCATTTGGCAGAAGGTGGGACACCACAGTAAAGGCCCTCATGCCATTTTCCAAAAAGCCTGTGGATCACTTTCCCTTCTTGATCCATCACAAATCCTTGAATCTCATTCACATTCGAACTCCAGTAGTTTCCCTGAAACACAAATACTGCATTATGAGCTTTTTTAAATGGACCACATAGAGGTGGTAATCAATCAATCAATCAAGTTAAATATATTTTTTAAATACACAGTATAAAAACAGATATTGAAAAACCTTAATGTTATTTATGTTATTTAAAAAGGTGCTAAATATTTATATACTAAATATTTATATATTTAAATATTAAATATTCACAGCACAATAAGTAATAATTAAACACTAACTATTATAAGCTATAAATGTATTACATTGTCTCATTATTGGGAACTGTCAGTTTCATAAATAAATACTACTGGGGATGACCACTACACACAAGTTCATACAGTATGTCAACAAAGTAATGTAGTTATAGTAAAACTGTAGCGTTTATATCCCCAGCTGTTATTTTCCATCATTCTTTATACTTAACTGCATATGATGTTGATATGATGATATTATATGATGTTTTTAATATGGTGAACAGAGCAGAAAGCTGTGATAACTGACTGACTGCAGCTCACCTTAATAAACGTAAGTTTGCAAAGGCAAGCACTGCTCTTTGTGTTTCTGATGGTGACCTCCCCGTAGTGTTCAATCCACCGACGTCCGCTGAGGATGTTGTGTACACAGGTGGTGACTTTGTTCCATTCATAATGATCTCCAAACCTAGAAAAGAACAATAATAGTTGATTGGCTTGTGCTGCTGGATGACATAAGCCCAGCTTTATTCAACCGTGAGACCTCTGTAATTTTCCAGAATGCCCACTGACCAAACAAATATATAAATAATTAGGCAGCTTAAATAAGTTTGTGTGATAAAAATAGCACTGCGCTTATCCCCAAACCTCCCCATTATCTGCATAACTGGTGCATTGGAACTCCTTGTAGATTTTTTCTGGCCCAAATGAGCACTTGGTAGTGTAAGTTTGTTTTTACAATGAGGGAACAGCAAGATGTTTGTGTCTTTTTAAAGGACATTATGACTGGATAGAAAAATATTATAAAGAAAGAAATCCAGGTATTATAGGTCAAGGTATTGGATAACCGGTGTAGATACTTTGTTGGGTCAAACTTCTGATGGATAGTAAAATTTACCAATTTAATGTACAACTCAAAGTTATGGAGCTGCTTCTGTTGTTAAGGGGTGTTTTATTTTTATTTACTTGTCAATAATAAAAGCTACAGACTGAGACACGCTGAAAATATGTGATACACTGCGTTATTATTTCGCCTTGGTTTTCAATAGTTGTGTATTGTTAAGAGCTACAACAGCTCCCTACAAAAAAAATTTCAGAAACATCGGTACCTCCGACATAATTACAATTTAGATGTTAATGTAAATGCAATTAAAACTTGCAAACTGGAATTGGCGCTATATAAATAAAGTTTAATTGAATTGAATGACATGTAGAGCACAAGCATTACATTATCTGAGCTGGTGTATGCTACACCAGCTCAGATACCGTAATGTCTTAGTTATCAGGATAAGATCTGTGGCTTTAAGTTTAAAAAATAAGAAACTGAATTAGGTTTACCTGGAAATTGTGAGATTCACAGAGCCTATTGGTAAAATCTCCATAGACTTTCCCCAAAATTTGTTTTTCCATCTTACATCTGAAAACAAAGTAGCAAAAAACATCAGAAATAATTTACGTAAATACAACAACAGCATAAGCCAATGAAAGAAAAGCAATGACTGTAAAAAGTCAGCTAGATATTGAAGAGGCTTATTTGGTCATGTTGGCTCATTTGCCAGGCCAGAGTTCCCATAAGGAAATCACTACACTAATTAGAAAGGTAACATACCTTGCCAGAAGGTGAAGTTCTTAGACTCACAGTGGCATGCGGAGATGGGAGGGTGGTGGCTCACCTTTGAGAAAAGATCAAGTAAAATCTGACAGCTGTTGGTGTTATGCTTAAACGCTATATACTGTGCTGCAGCTATTTTCCTAAAGTCAAATTTCATGCAACAACGCAGAAGATTTAAAAGTTATAGCTACTCGTTCATTTAAGAGCTCAGTGAAATGTGTGTGAATAATGCTTATGGTTTATTAGGTGCTGTTACTAAGGTTGAGAGAGATACTTCCCAGCAGATTCCAGCCCAGGTAATGAGTCTTACACAAGACAAGTTAAAGTGAAGGGAGAACAAAGCAGAAAAACATGCTACATGGACTTTATGCTACCCAACATTCTTCTTTTTTTTTTTTTAGAGTAATGAACAATTTTACCTTAGGGGGATTTTTAAATATTTCAACACTTTTGTCTTTGGGTGAGCTAATCACAACTGAGGATGAGCTGGGACAAGGTTGGAAACCACTGACATGGTTCAGTCCAACAACAAAACAAAACATGTAAACTTTTTGAAATATCCTTCCTATGACTAAATATTTCTTGCAACAGACAAAAATCTCTGTGCATAAAAGTACCTGTTCAGAGAAAAAACAGAAGCTCTTGTCTTCCCGAATACATTCATAAGTCTCTCCAAGTAGCGGGTTGAATGGCTTACTTCCTGCTCTATAATAAGTGGATGAGTAGCCTGAGACAGCAAAAGCAGCAACGAGAACCTGTCAGAGAGTCAAAACAAGACATTCAACAAAAAGTGGGGAATTAACCTGCTCATATTAACAGGCTTTGTCGAGAATAAGAAAAACATTAGTATGCACTGCACACAATCGAAAAACAGATGAAAACAAATAGGATTTGAGGTCAACAGCTGCATGTGTGCACAGTACCTTGCAAACATAAAATGAGTAAGAGACTATTTGTGTTAGCTGATGGCAGATCCACCTCATATCTAAGTAAGTGCAGGTATGACTGAATGGGTTGTGTCTGAAAGTCAACTTTAGGATCCTCAAGTGAGGAATTCACTGAACTGAGCAGAAGAAAGTGTTTGATAGCTTTATGGCCACCAGAGGATCACCGAGTTCTTCAGACTTAGCACCTTAAATCAGTAATGTTTGGCACAGTTCATGTGACTGCTGGTTTCTTTACCATGCGTTCAAAGGGATCCTCGGTGTCAGCTGCCTTGTCCAGCAGCTCACTGTACTCCAGCTCTTCACACATGCGCTGGAGGGTGTTGAGGGGCTCATTTAGCTCCACAGGCATGGACACTTTGGACAGGTCTTTGCCGATGTTGTTTCTCAAGATATTCCAGAGGTTGATGTTGCTGGTGTCAGGACATGGCGCAGGCAGGCAGGTACGACGTCCATTACGGAAGGCACTGCCAGCAAAGTCTCCATTGGCCACTGCAAAAACAATATCATGCCATTAATTGTCTACACGGTTCAACATATATAATCTGCTTTTCTTAGAGACATGATCTTAATAATTTTATGATAGTAATTATTTATAAAACATTGCTAAAATCTACGAGATGCTCCACACATGACACCAAAATCAACAGATCACAAAATCATATTTGAAATCAGATGAAATTTTAGAGAACAATAGGGAAGCAACTATAATCTAAATTGTGAGCCGATGCCAAGATTTTCCTCCTCAGGGATCTCTGAATATAGATTGTTTGGTGCTCCTCTACAGGAACACACAAACCAACCAGTGCTCCAGAACTGCAGTGACTAACTCAATAATTGATTAGCCTGTTGGGAGAAAATTAATGCATAGTTTGATAGTTATTTAGTTTTTTTTTAAAGAAAATGCTTAATGCTAATACTAAGTATAAGCTTCTGCACAGTGGAGTAGAATAATTTGGTTAAGACCAATTCAATTAATATCAGATAAAAGAAAAAAGGAGAAATTTCAGGTAAAATCAGGAGGAGTTCTTTAATTATTAATTACTTAGATTTAAAAGCTGATTTAGATTGAGTCATCCAGTCAACTGCACGAGGACAGATCATTCAAGAGCGTCAGAACAATAACTTCAAAGGCTCTGTGTCCTTTGGTTATAAGCCTGGTGCAATGGAATAGATAAAAAAAATCCCCGCCTCCGGTTCAAAAGATTTGTGCAGACTTGTAGGTGACTAAATATCCTAATAAAATGAATGAGGCTGCAAAGGGCTTAAACAGTAATCTTCTGAGATCTTCACATCAGTCCTATAATACTAACTGAAAGCCAGTGTAAACAGTGAATGGGTTTGATAACTCTCTTAGTTCTGATGCCAGGCCTGGATTATTTATATATTGCTTGCTGATGCTCCACATGGCAATCAAGAAACAAGTTAATAATCATGAGATATATAGCAGATATATACCCCATCCTTCCCTACACACGGGTTTCATAATGCCTTCAAAATGCCTTAGAGCCCTTGGCACAGAGCAACCCTGCCTCAGTTACACTGATAAATTAGCCTGCCAGTACTAGTATGAGGCATAGAGGAAGTACAGTTGATCCACTGTGTGGGATCCCCTGCTTTATTAAAAATGTTCCCTTTCCTCACAGAGAGCTACAGATGCTTGATGCAGTCGTGCGATGGTGCAGAATTGGACCTACTTTGTCTGGAGACGTTATCAACGACACTGGCATTGTCCTCGGAAATGTTATCGCTTACATCGCTGACATATGACTCATCGTCAGAACCCTGCGAGAGAAACAGGTACAAAGTGAAGTGAGTCAGTGCAGGCGAGTAAAACACAAATTCTGATCAAAATCGCAGATGGCATTAGTCTCACACACATATACACACAGTCACTGCAGTTTGGCAGTGGATAGCAAACTGCAGCAGTCGTGAGCTATCTGTCCCACTGCAGCAATCATGAGACAAGGCACTGCAGCATTTTCATACTTTATAAATAGCAAACACAATGAGGCCATTGACCAAAGAAGAGCATATTACAGCCACACACTGTAATAGCCTCTAAGGTTTGGCCAGCACTGTAACAAGTCTGAATAGGTCTGCCGTTAGAGCTACAGAAGGGGGGTTGATGAATTTCCGTGGTGAGTAATCATTCAACATGGCTAAATGCATGTCTGGGGAGCTACAATGCTTAATGGCCCTTCAGAGAACACATATATTTGAAGTCAGGTGTTCACACAAGTTTAAAACGAGAAAAGACAGAAATGAATGCTTCAAGTGATGGGCCAAACTGCCTTTTTAACAAAACTAGAAGCTACAAATCAAGAGAAAACAGAGACAAAAGCACTTTATGATTTGGAGACACAAGTGTCGATTAACAAAGAGCTCCATGATCTGTGGGACATAGTGTGTTTGTGTTTCCTTTATATCCTATCTCTGTTGTTCAAGCTGCGTCATTATTTGCTGACTAACTCCACACACAGCAATTAGAGTGAGGCTTTATCTAAGTTCACAGCAGCAGGGCTTGTTTAACATCCTCCTTCATCCATATCTGCCCCTCAATGTCCAAACTGCCGTATTTCCTTAAAGACCCCACCTCGTTCTCAGATGAGCTGGCTGACAGAAGCACTTCCTGGGCATCAAAAAACTCGGACACAGACTCCGACATGGAGAGTCGGCTCTCATTTGAGGCCTGCTGAGTCAGAGGGATCCCCATCTGTTCCCCGGCCTGCAGGCAAACACAAGCACAAACACGAGGCATTCACTGCTTCTTGTTTTCATGGCGGCTTTAAGAACCAAACTGACCTGAACAAACACAAACACCAAAAGAAGACAACCCAGATTTCATCTTGCAGCATGTGTATCCTAGCCAGAGGGCAATCTCCCATCCGTTTCTAATGAGTATTTTTTCTCCATTAACCTTGATGGCAGGTTCTGCATAAAATAATTCTTTAAGCTTACCTGCCAAATCGTACAAGAAGGAACATCAATCTTTAAGAACAGGGATCCCTAATGATGCCTTTCATTAATGTAGGAGACAGAAATTAGCTTTGTCAGTGACACACTCACTACAGTGACTTACCTCATCAGGTGTTGAGATGATGTTCACACTGACAACTTGTTCAGTCAGAACAGACTCAGAGTGGATGCGGCTGAGTCGAGTTCGAAGCTCTGCATTTTGGGACAGGGCCTGGGTAGCAAAAAGCATTGTTTATTATCAAAACCTACAGGGTGTCCACAGTTAATTTTAAGACTGAATATCTTGTTCAGAGCCACTTTAACTTGAATTCAGGACAAAGCTCAAATGTAAGTACATACTAGTCCCAATTGATTGATTCTGATTAAACATTTTGAAACACACACAGTGCAGATTTTAACGACGATGCACATTTGGTATTCACATACTGTACCATTTGTCGTTAAACTGGTGTTTTCCCATTTCCATTAACTGGCTAGCAATGCCTTGGTTTAACAATGCAGCATATAATGGAATTAATATAAATTCTTCCATCAATCTGAATTTAATAATTTTTAAGGCCTTTTAAAAGTGTATTAAAGACACTGAATTTAAACAATACAGTAACCAGCATCTCCCTCACTGTACATGTGAACTGTGCAATATTTAATCAGAACTCATCCTTTAAAATGCAAATTAATCCCTTCAGAACATGTTTTGCTGCTGACCTCCATAAATTTAAATTTTCAGCTTGCTAAGTGATATAAAAATGTTTTCCATGAAGTGTCTGTACACCATGACTTCACTGAGGGGTGTGACTGAGGGAGTCACACAGCACACTTCTGGACACAATAACCAAATAGAGAAGTGACACATTTAGCACCAAACTGAAGATGGACAAGTAACTGCATGGTGAAGTTAATAGCCAAACTTTTCCCTCCACAGTATACATGGGCTGCGATCATCTGCTGGAGTTGTAAATCTGTCAGGGCTGTGTTTACAGCTTGACACCAATGGTTTAGTTCACTCTGATCATATGCAAAATAAAATATAAAAAAGACAAAAGTAAAAGTGTATTTCTCCACACAAATTAAAATAGCTGACATCAGAAGCTGCAGCTTTAACAACCACGACTCCTGACTATCTACCTCCTACAGAGCTTTAACATATAAATCTGACCTGCAGCCTCTCACACAAGCACCCAATTAGGCACAAAGCAGAGATAAAGCAGCAGAAACATTTCACTAAAATGATGTCAAAAGAGAACCCGTCCAATTAAATCCCTTGGGTAGAGAGACAGCCCTAAGCAGCAGAGTTAATGAACTGCACTGCACTTTTCTCTTGCTTACCAATTAATAACGGAAAAATGATTGGACTTTCATGATTCACTTGCTTCAACTCTCATTTCTGCTCATCAAAGATTTTAACTGTGATTACTGTGTCTGCTTAGTATAAACCGTGGCTTTTGTGTTTTATCTGGAAGCTCGTCATCATAAACATATCATATTACATGACAACTAAATAATGGGTTTAAAGGCTCCAGACATATTGCTTAAACTACAGGAGTAATTTCCTCAACAATGTCTTGATCACTCCTGGTAATTATACATTACACTTAGCATTTATTATAGAAAGTAGCTAAGTATGGCTCATAAAAGGGTTCACATTAACTAACCCAATCAAATAGTAGGAATAAAGAGGCATCTTGGGTAATGGTTAAAGAAAGCGTGTTACCTGTGACAGAGACTTCCTAAGAGAGATAATCTGGGCTGAATGGTCAGACTGTTCTTGGTCAGACAGGATCTGTTTGATTTTTTCTTTCTCTATGGCCACAGTATTGAAGGCTGATTTCAGCAGAGAATGTACTGCACAGAGATGGGACAAAAGGAAATTTGTTTCTTTGCACAATTATTCCATAATTATTATAACATTTACAAAGGAAAAGCAGGTAATTCTAATTTTAGCTGCTCTTTATTTATCAACTTTCAGAGTGATTATTTTTTAGCAATGCATTTTAAGCACAATGATATCATAACAGATGTAAATGATCGCCAAAACCCATGAAAATGAGACTGTGGTTGTAAAAAACAAAATCATCTTTCAAAGTTATCATGCAAAATGAAAAACACTCGGACACATCTCACTTATTAATCTTCCGGTGCTGCACCCATGCATGCTGCTTACCTACCTTTCTGAGCAATGGTGCAGAATTCCTCCTGAAGTTTAATGTAGTCACTGGTGTACTCTACGCTGTCTGTCAGCCGGGAGACTGGGGGCTGAAAGTCCACCAGCTCAGCACACAGGTTGGGGTTGGATGAGTGGAGGCGGACAGGGGACATGCTGGCAGAAAGAGGGACCTGGAACGAGATCATGTCCACATAGGACCACTATCAGTCAGCTGTGAGGCACAATAATGCTAAAGTGCGTGTGACAACCATCTATGACTGGTCACAGTATCCATTACAACAGTTTCCTTCAAGCAAACTGTCAAAACACAACATCCCCCTTATGCACCTGCACATAATGCTGAGGGAATCAATCTGACTCATCAAGGTCTGAGGACTATTAGAGTCAAATGCACTGGTTGTACTGAACATTCTGTGTGACTTTGACAGCCATACTCCTAGAGATCTTTATGATAGAATGCTTTATTTTATTATCATCACTCAGGATATGACACACCACACTAATATATGCTAGTCTCAGTGGAGACAAATCAAAGAACAAAATAAAATTAAACAACAACGATAACTGAAAAAGCAAGAGAGTGGAGTGTCGGTTGTGTGAGCAAATAAATAAGTGCTCATTCTAAATTTAATGCAAGCAACATCTTATTTGGAAACAGGGTTGTAAATACACACACACTGTGCCAGGACAGTAATTTTTTTTGTTAAGGTACCATCATACCTAATTGTGTTGTTACTGTGTACTGCAAATGTGTGTCTGTCTCGGTATGTAATAGAAACGTTAGGAATGTTGAGAGGTACCTGAAGCTGGAATTTTGAATCTTTGCCGACACTTTTTGTTCTCCATCTTCTGTTCAACCGCTTTTCTTTCTTTGACAATTCTACACAATTGGTCTTTATTGCAGACATGCAAAATGTGATTAATAGGACAAAAAACATCATAAAGAAAGCAATGGTTAACATACAGATTGACTGCAGTGAAATGAAAACTGAAGATGTTACAACAGATGAGTTCTGAACTGAATTTCCAGGTGAATGGAATATGTAGTGTTAAAAATAATAAGGTGCATTAAGCCACAAACTTAAAAACAAACAAAAAAAGATAGATACTGTTCATTTAGAGAAGCAGGGTGTGAGCAGGGCTAAATCCCATCAGTCTAGACAGGTAATCAAGGCAACTGCTGAGATGTTAATCTTTCAAATTCTGACACACCTCATCATTACCTGACTAACATAGGATCTCTCTGTCTCTCTCTCTCTCGCAAACACACACACACACACACACACGCACACAAAGAGAGAGCACAGGTAGCACCCTTTAAATGAAACAGTCTCTAAACTGCTACACTTGCTGTCTGTTTTTTGTGTGTGTGTATGTGTGTGAATTGTACCTGCATATCTGTGAAGTTGGGCGCTGACTGTGTTCTTTGTAGAATCTCCAAACTCTGCAACAAATGACTCAGCTCAGTCAGGCTGGACTGGCATCGTGCAAGCTCTGAAAATAAATTTCACACCCACACATGCGCAAACATATTCAGTTTCAAGGAATGACCATCAATCTTCTACTCAGGGTCACGACTTACTATAAAGTGTGTGGCCAGATCACATCTGTTACCAGAATACGGAGGAAAATTGCACTTACCCTCTGCACACTTGTCCATCTCCTCTGACTCCTCCAGCCAAGCAACCACCTTGCTCTGGCCGTTACTGTAGGAGGGAGGCAGGCTGCTGTTGCTGCTGCTGCTAGGACCCACTGGCTGCCATGGCAAGCTGCTTGGCTTGGCTTGCTGTGGTGATACAGAAACAGACACAAACAGAGTTAACACATATGACTGTGAAATAAAAGTAAAGCTGAAAGACGATAACTAAATAAGACTGCTATCAGGCTAACAGGCTATCAGGCTTTTTGATAGAAAACAAAGATGGCAAATTAGAAAATGGCATATTTCTAACAAAGATGAAAGAAAAACAGGTGCTGTGTTATTCATACCAAAAATATTATGAGGTCTGTGTCTGTCAGTGTAGTAAGTGAACCTTTTCCTCTCCTCTGAGTCTGAAAACTGGCAAACTTTAGTTTGCATTTTTCATTTGCATAACAGTAAGTCATCAGTAACATGTGAAACATGTGGCTTAAACAAATATGAAGTAGCTTTATTTTCAGTGCTATTATGGATGAAAAACTTTTACTGGTTATGGAATTATCCATAATACCATATGGATCTTATGTGCTCTTAACCAAATCACTTGACCTACCTACATTTACTTAAGCCAATGTTATCTGCAGCCAACAGTAAAGTGGCTCGGTGTAACTGCACAAATATTTGTTTGCAATTTATGATTAAAATACAGGAGGTTGATTATATTTTTGACTGGAGCAATGTCTTCTATTATCTGCTGCTTGGACCATGTACAAATGCTGACATGCCAATGTTTTCTAAAGAATTTCCTAGAGAGTATCATCCCTCCTTTGATGTAGCAGTTAATTCTCACTAAGGATCAGGTCTTTCATTTAAGCTGTTCTGGGAGAGCTCATCAGGCTGCAGCCAGCTGCTCTGAATCCTGATCCTACTGATCACCTCCTAATAGTCTGCGCACAGCACAAAGCATCATTCTCAGGAGAACCTACACTGGCTAGATCCTCACATTTACACACAAAACAGGCAACAGTCAAGACAAACAATCCGACACATTAGTGATCTAGAATTACCTGTCTGATCAACTTTACCACATTAGATAGGTATCTGTCTACACATTCACTTTGGCTACAATTTAAAAAAATAGCCACATAATACAGGGGACAGATCAGGAACATGGAAAAAAAAAACAATTTGGAACGAGTGTAACATGCAGTAAAAAGTGTTTAAAATAAATTAACACCACAGTATTTGCATCGAAATGTAAATTTTGAATTGAAGTAAATTCAAAGGTGATGAGGAAATCTGCATGCCATTCCTGTGAACATTCAGTCAATTTTCCTCCCTCTCTTCTACATGATACTTTGGTACACTATTCCATTTTCCAATAAAAGGAGAACTAGGCAATCTCTCATTCCCCCTGACATTCCCTTCCTGAATAAGTAATTGCGCTCTGCTTAGAGCAAAAGAGGGAGACTACTTTTGAACTACAGTACAAGGATTGTAAAATGTCCATATCAACATCAAATCCAGCCGAACTTTTTTTGTGTGTGTGTGTGTGTTCTTTCGGCTTATCCCATAAATTCAGGGTCGCCACAGTGGATCATTAATTCACACATTGATTTTGGCACAGTTCTTATGCTGGATGCCCTTTCTGACGCAGCCTTCCTCAATTTCAACCGGGCTCGGAACTACGTGGCAGGGGCTGGGCTGTTGGGGATTCAGTGTCTTGACCAGGGACACTTCGACATGGTCGGGAAGGGTGGGGCGCAAACCTCTGACCCTATAGTCGGTAGGTGGCCACTGTAACAACTGAGCCAGTGCCGCTCCATCAAATTAAATCTAGTTGAACACTGCACTTAATTCATGCCAAGAGAACATTGACACTACTACCACACCGTGTCAGTATGGTAACTAGCTGAACATCCATTAGTTTAGCTTAGCAATGAGCCTGTGATGATCTAGCTTTGCTCTGCCTTTAGGTATTTATTTTAGGCTAGAGGAAAAAAAATACTATAAACAACTAAAAATAGTGTCTTCTACTGCTTCACTGTTACTTCTCCGGGTTTTAAGCTGACCTCAGTAGTTTGTAAAATATGTATTATTATACTTATTCCATTAGTACTAAGAGGGGGCCTGGTGGCTCAATGGTAGAGCATTGGGTTGGGATGTAGGGGTTGGAATCCTACCCCACCATGTGTGGCTCCGCCCAGCCACCAAGGGTCATCTCAGTGGTGGTCCCGAGTCATGCCAAATCAACACGCAGAACGTTCTACTGTGGTGACCCCTGAAGGGACAAGCCGAAAGCCGTTCCATTAGTACTAAAAAGTGTCGTAGTATAATCCGGCTCACATACTGTAAACAGGAGTTATTCAAAAGTCAGTTAGAATTCTTTTCAAAAATAGGAACAAGTGCTAACACCGGTACAATTAGAAAGAAGGAGAGCACACCTTGGCTTCATGCACCACAGTTGCGGCTGGTTGGGGGGACTCTATGGCAGCTGACGGAGGAAAAGTTCGCATGGTGGCCTCCCGAGGAGATCGCACAATCTCGTTCTGCCGGTAAAGCCGGTGATGGCGCAACTTGGACACCCAGGCATCAAATATGTCTTGAGATTTTACCTAAAAAGGAAAAGGACAGAGAACTTTAAACTCTGTCATCTTCTGACCTAAATGTCTGACACTTTCCACTAGTGTTACCTTCAAGTGATAGATATGCTCCTCCGTGTCCAGATCGATGCGACGGGCTCTCTTTTTGATGGACATCACTGAAAGGCCGACGTCTATGCTGCCATGCAGTTTGCCTTTCTGGATCTGGGGCAAATGACAGACGCGTATTACTTTTTGTTCAGTTGGTCAAATTAAAAATCTTTTTTTAAATCTGTAATTACATTGACAGCAACCATTTTCCACACCTTAAAGTCTGAAGACTTGTCTTCTGATAAAAGTCTTGAGACGTCTATCAGGTAAAATGCAACCAAACAGCTTCAATAATTAGTTGATTGAGGAATTATTTATTATCAGGAAGCAATTAGGAATCTTTATGGTATGTATGTGGAAACACTGTTAAGTAGCTATTTAAAACATATTTTGTGTACATTTTTGACTAGGACAAAAACACACACGATTACAAACTGGTAATCTTGTAATTACCTTGCAGGGAGACTAGATCCTGTACCATGACAATATCTACTTTTACTACTTTACTACACATTTGAAACATGACAGTTCATAGCACTTGTCTGTTAGGAAATGTGGGTGTAGGGAAAAAATGTTTTACAAACAAAACTGACAAAAATTTACTACTTCCAGCAAATATTTGCTGGTCTGTTGTCTTATAAAATAGACAACTGAATATATAAGGGGTTTGGACTGTTAAGTTTGGACATTTTTTACTGTTATCTAAGGTTAAACGATTGACCGATTAATCAACTAATCAAGAAAAAAAAAAGAAACTGAATAGAACTGAATCAGAATCAAAAACAATGCTTCCTTATGGCTCAACAAAGAGCCCTATTGGTATAATATATTGTTAGCAAGGTAAATACAAGTAATATTAACATTTGCAGGACCTTTACCTTTGTTCACGGTGTTAAATAAAATTTCCATTTTGTCTGTTAAATTCTAGCTTTCCTGCAAAGTGACATGGCATGCTAAAAAACACTGAACATGGTGACCTATGTCGCAGATGTTTCTGCTGACTCATTGTTAAACTAAGCTGATGTCAGGCTGGCCTGGCCTGTTTGTGCCTTTAGGTTATAGTCAGGGCTACTTACATCAATGGGAGACTTGGAGTACTTCAGGATACCGTTGTCCAGAACAAAAAAACGCTGCAGAGAAAACCAAGACAAAAATTATGTGTTGCGTAAATAACAGGAAGGGCAGACTAAATAAACATTGGACCTTTTTATATTGGTGATTCAGACTAAATAAACATTGGACCTTTTTATATTGGTGATTCAATACAAATTGCAACTTGTACAGAAATGTCTCTCTGTTGATGGAAGACACAACCTTGTGAGCTCAGAAAGACTAACAACAGGAATGGTTTCCACTAGCAAAGAGAAAGACAATTTCCACTATGCTTTTTTTCCAAAAGGCAGACAGAGTTTGAAGCAAGCTGCATGACAAGTGAAAGGAGTAGCACTTTATTTGACAGCAAGCCATTTATAATTCGGGGAGGGACTGTAACAATGGCTTTGATGTCTTGAATTGCTTGAGGATCTTACCTTGTGCCAGCCTTTCAGAGGCCATTTTCGTTTCTTCAACATAAAACCCTCATGTTTATCAGGCCTCTGGACGTTGCTTTGACCAATTTTCAGCCCCTCAATAATTTCCCAGCTGTCTGCCTCCTAGAAAGGAATAAAAATACAGCACTGTGTCAGAACTAATACACTCACTCCTCTAAAATGAGAAGACAGGAGATACACTTGCCGTAATAAAAAGAAAAGATTCTGCTTTCATGTCAACAGTCTGATAGATGGGAAAAACAACAGGAATACACCTAACACTTCTTTATTCTTTCCCTGCAATACACATTTAAAAAAATACTGTCCCTTTCAAATTCCTCCTGCTTTCTCAGCATTTCCGCTGCATTAGCTTTCTCCTGACTTTGCTCTTCCCCTTTCTATTGGGTCTATAAATCAAACTGACACATCTAGAGGGGCTAGCAGGGTCAGGCAGGAGCAGTTAGGGGGCAGGTAGGGGGCCCCAGGAATCACAGCTTTGATGGAAGAAAAGGATTATCATGCTCCTGTTGTACTATTTAGTTGTTATTCTGAGTACAAGTTTGCAGTTTGCTGACATGCTCACCGTTCCTGTAACAGTCTGATATAGCAGGACTGCCAATTAACTGTAGTCAACTAACTGGTAATGAGAATTCTCTGAGGGATCCATTTAATAAATAATTGTTTTGTGTGTTATTAACATACATAAATGTTTTGTAGGGTCTTGTTGAAAAGTTATAGTATTTACCTACCAAAAAATAATTTTATTTAATCTTTGTAACCAAAAAGTTGTATTTCCAAAACTGGAACCACCCAAATTCTGCCTGTTTAGCATTTTAGGGAGTATATTAAAGCTACAATCTGAACATTTTTAGGACTTTAGGCAGCAATAGCATGCTCACAGCTAATTTCATTGATGGTTATTCGTAAAAGGCACAGTATGCAACTTTAAAAAAAAAAGACGCTCCAAAACATATCTTATAGTGAGCAGGTGCTGTCATAGCCTCCTATGCCCCAGACTCATTGAACAGCACTCGCAGCAGTGGAGAGAAATGTATTTCTAAAAGGTTTCGAGTGAGGCTGGTGCTTTTAAAAGTCAGAATTATATCTTCTTTATAACAGGAGGAGGTCTAGAGGAAGACCAAAGAGGAGATTTATGGATGTAGTGAGGGAGGACATGAAGTTAGTTGGTGTGAGTGAAGAGGATGCAGAGGATAGAGTTAGATGGAGGCACATGATTCGCTGTGGCGACCCCTGAAAGGGAGCAGCCGAAAGGAAAAGAAGAAGAAGAAAAGAAGATAACCAAGCATTCTAATTTATTATAATTTTATACTAGGGACCATCTGTAATACTGTGCAGAGCACATCAGAGCATAGCAAAACTCATAGCTCTGCTAGTGATAGCGGAAGTTGCATGTTGTAGCTTTAAGTAAAAACTGTTGTTTAAAGCAGCACACTTCAGACCTGACATCGTGAAAGAAAGTTTTTAAATCAGTCTCTTGTTATAACCTATTTTTTGTTTTTAAAACTTAGAGCACTTTCTCAATATGACTTGATATCACTTTATTCCATTATTAAGAGATATTTTCACTTCTGTACTATCACTTTTCTCTTTACTTATGATTAGAATTGTAAAGCTGTTCTGACTTCCATTTTGTTTTTCTCAAGTTTCATAAAAATCTGACCCTGTGATATCACCAGAGCAAGCGTGTCTTCTCACTCCACTGCATTATAGTCTTGCCATTGATGTAAAGGTTTGAACATGGTTTACTCTCAACATGACACTTATTTGTGGCTGGTATGTATCATAATAAGTATATTAATAATAATATGTATTTATTTACAATGTATTATCAATTATGTAGGTCAGATATTTTATTTTATTTCTCATCAGTTGTAACAAGGCAAAGACAAAATCCACAACTTAACATGCACAAGCTTCTCTGCCAAACCAAATAATAGCCTGAAGTACTTCACTGCACAATGCCATGCTGTGACCTTCAAGACAGCTCCCTGGGTGGGTGTGTGTGTGAGACAACATCCGACCTTGGTTTGCAGGACATTTAACAAAAGGAGACAACAGCTTGTTTAATTTAATGACGAGGCAAATAGATCTGTCTGGTAATGAGGTCATATTTCCACTGATGGTTTCAGTGGCAATGTGCAACTGTGGAAGTGGAGGAGCTAAAATTTATTAGCAAAATGTCCCACACCATTTTACAGTCATCATGTTGTAAACGGGTAACAGTTTACTTATTATACCCAAGCAATTAGGTCATTGTCATTTGAAAAACGCAACTGTCCACATATCAGCCGAAACATTAATACTGGTAATCTTAATAATGTCATTGAGGACAAGGGTCAGCATGCATTTTACTTAAAGTCAAAAGTAAAAGCACTCCACTATGAAAATTATGTATTTTAAACAATAATAATAATGGTAATTATGGCAAAACATAAACAGTAGTTAATAAACAATAAGAGTTGTTGATAAAGATTGATTTTATCAACTTCATATTTTTTTTAAAACCATTATCATATTTTTATAATAAAACTACCAGGTGATGTTGTTAATGTTGTGCCTGATCAGCATATACAGTAATGTTGATAGTTATGTTATCAATACAACTACTATTCAAATATAACAGCCCCTGATGAGCAGCCAGGAGCAGCATATCAAGACAAACTTCACGTGTGTGCATTACAAACAGCAAGCTCTGAACTGATAAATCAATACAACACTAAATAAAGAATGACTTGTGCTGCAGATATTGCAATTCAATGCACTTTCCTGGGCATTGCTTTAAAGTCTGAACCATTGAAAATATAAATCAACAATTTCTCTATGAGGATTGGCACGCACAACCTCTGGCTGGATGTACATTAAATACCAAAGTGTATGCCAACAATCACACAAATTGCTTTTGTCATTTGAACCTGAAAACACCACTGAATTAAAGCAAAGTGATTTCCTGCACTCTGCTCACATTCATTGATCTCATTGCACTCACTGCAGAATAATTTAAAGCTGAATGAGCTGGTCCCCCATGGCAAGTTTACCCTTTTCATGAAGGATGTTGTGGCAGACTTAGTGAGATGGTCTCTGTTGTTCTTTGTCGCCATTTAAAAAAAGGTTTGTTCCATGAGTCTAAAAGTGTAATACAAGGATTTTTTCTTTTGCCATTAGTAGAAAATCATTCATTTTTAAATGACAGCAAATACTAAAATTAAGTGTATAATGTTGATGATAAACTAAATCAATCTAACAATCTACTTGTGTCAGTTTCATAGGCCACATCCTATGGGATAAACCACCTACAGTGACGGTCTAAGGTGTAGTACAGTAGCTTTTAATGCTGCAATGAATCAAACTATTACAGTTAAGGTCTCCCCTGAGCAGAAGAAAGGACAAACACTCCTTAGACTAAATCAGCACTATAAATATCAGTACAACAGGGCACTTCTGATGAAAAATTTCTCTTACACATCTTCTTCTAATGGAGACGCTGATGTACAAGTAAAGAAACAATCTCTGCTGAAGGGAACTGCTGAAATACTGGCCTTTCTGAGCTTCTGCACTAAATAGTCCCAAACATATGCATTCAATTTCTACTTTCCTTTGATATTTAAAATTTTCCTTTTAAAAATTATAATGATGTAATAAAATGAACACCATTTTGTTTTCACACTTTCATGCACATCTTTAAACCACTCATTGCCCAAAATAAGCAGTAAAGGTCGAAAATGCAATTGTTCAACGAAACCATATTCAATCACAGTTTAGAGAAGACGACGACATCTAAGACTCAGTCTTGAGTGTAACTACAATCAATTTACTTTATCGTGTTATTAGATCAAAAGTCAATTATCTCAAGCTGTTATTAATGGCTTAATATTCTTGTTTTCTGTCAAGATAATGGGAAGAATTTTGTTTCACAAGAAAAGATATTCAAATAATTAGTTACCCATTATCTCTGACCATTATGAGCAGAGCTGTTTAATAATTCAGTCAGTTTTGCTACATAGGTTATTTAATTGTCCACAAAACTATAAGAGTTTCATATAGTGGAAAAACACTAATTAATAGCTCTGTGTTATTCACAAAATACTAAACATCTGTGATTATGCAAGACACAGAAAGTGGTTTTCTGTTGTACTTCTTCTGTAACAGCATATTATAAAATATACTGTGTATAAATATAAAACTCTATTGATAGAAAAACTGTAACCTGTTTCCAATTTTGTCTTCTAAGACCACCACTAACCAATGATATTACAGCAGCTAATAACCACAGAGGAACTGCTTTGAGGATAGATTTCCCTACAGAATCTGGCTGGTTCAGCAGTAACACTTAGAGGAGGGGAGATTGCCATATGGCTGAGAAGTGAAAAAATCTTTGTAGTCTTGTATAGAGACCTGA
Organism: Channa argus; assembly: GCF_033026475.1. Classification (NCBI taxonomy): domain Eukaryota; kingdom Metazoa; phylum Chordata; class Actinopteri; order Anabantiformes; family Channidae; genus Channa; species Channa argus. The sequence continues at coordinate 14,458,788 of NC_090205.1, forward strand.
TCCCTGTAGGTTTATTTAACATCATTTCTGATTTATCAGGTGACACAAATGTGCTAAGGTGGTTTGTGTTATGGAAAACCTAAGTCTAAATCAGAATTGTTGATTGAGATGTTAGCAAAACAGGCTCTGTCTGTACAAACCTTCATGTACTATATAGTTCTTAAAAGTCTGTACGGGAAGATATCATTTTTGTAGTTGACAGGGCAAGTGCTCCATCATTTCTTTATCTTTCTGTATGAGCTTGTCATTATCATGAAAACAGCCAATATCTGATCTTAAAGCATCTGATAATCGCGTCGTTAATTACTCTACACTCATAAATCACAAGTACCATCTTATAAATACTTGCAACAAACATAGTGCGTGATTCCATCTAATTCCCCTACTATCAATAAGCTGAAAACACCTTATGTAACCAGGAAATGACAAGCAGCAACTGATAAAATGGACAGTTGCAGCAACATCCTGAATCAGCCTGTAATGACTTGATCCATAACAGTCGTGTGTGTGTGTCTATGCTAACTCCAGGTGGTGCCTCTAATTGCTCCCATGAGGATCTGCAGAGTGAACAGTAGTCCTCAGCAGAGGGGAGAGTGACACATATTGATTTGAAAATGGGGGGAAATGATCTCATTTACACAACTCCCCATCAAAATGCCCAGCCATCATTTTTTTCTTAAAGACTGAAGCCCAGCCTCCATAGCTCAGGTCCTTTCTCAGAATCTACTGTTTCCTCAGAATATCCCTTGAGATACTGTGCTGTGCTATAAATTCTCCACATTGCTCAACATAGTAGCACCAAAACCTTCCTGCACAGGACATACTGTTGGCACCATAATTATCGAAAAATGGAAATACACTACTGCTGTATATTATATGTATTACTTTGTTATGACATTGCTTTGTCTATAATATAATATTTTATAATTAATCTAATATTAGTTTTATGGTTGTTTTTGAACATTTCCATCTATCACCAACAAAAATGAGTAGTAATGGAAATGATCTGATCACATGCCTCTGTGTTAGGGCAGTGTCAACCCGAGGGTCAGATGTCAGTCAACTCTGTATGGTGTGTGCCACACTGTTGGCACTACTTGAACCCCCACTGGCGACTTTTCAGCTGATTCAGCATGTTAAATTGGTGCCTGTGTCATTTTGAGTGAGTTCACTCTGACTGGATATTCATCTTAGCGAATCAGTGTAAGAGAAGACACCACAGTACTCACACCACCAGTGCAATTTGCAACTTGCTATCAGAAATATCTTCAATTAGCAACAGTTATAAACCATTTCTGAGAGTGTTAAATTAGTAGGCTAATGTGTCTGTGTTCACAGTTTGTATTTACGCAAGGTTTACACTGAATGCAGTTAATGTCTCTTTGTCTTGATCTAAGGACGCAGTTGAGATGTAATTGGTGGGGTCAACCTTATTATGCCATCCTCATTAAGCTACACCCAATTTTGAGTAATCTAATCAAATCCAAAGAATCCACACCCAACCATGCACATTCAAATTATGGACGCCAAAGGCAAGTTAAGAGCTAAAAGACTGATTGCCACAGAGGAGGATTTGTGACTGTGTTCCTAAAGGATCCACCTGCATCTCTTATAGTTACATCAAGTTACATAACTGCATCATTTAGCGAACATTGATAAATCACAACACAAAACAGCTGCAACAACATTTAAGAACTAATTCACAACAAAGTCTGCTGATCTCCTTAACATGCTGCTGACTATCTGGAGGTATTGTAAAAGCAGGTGTGTTAAATTAAGAAAATAAAATGGGCAGATTTATGCAAAAATAAATAAATGCTAAAATGCTAAAGAAAATAAACTTTCCTATTGAGATTAACCTGGCAGTGAGATTGCAGAGCGTCTGGGAAATTAAATGCTGAACCCTTTCATCCATGAAGGTTTGTTATCACAAACAAGTTGGCGTATTTAAAGGAAGGAAAAATGAACACATGGGTTGGACGGGTTAACCGTCTGCCTCATAAGGCTGCAGGCCTTCAGCTATGCTTTTCAAACAGGCCCCATTTCTCAACCCAGCTAGCTTTTCTCCACAGTGAGCCATCTCCTGCAGACACAAGATGGGCTCCCACAAAGCATACCAGAGCGTGCCACATGTTCAGTGGAGCACCAAGCCTCCACCTGTCCCTCATGAAATATTCATTAACCAGTGCTGATGGAAAAGCGTTGATGTCAGAGATTCCAGTTTCGGTGTTCTGTTTCTGCGCACCTACAGTGACACAGCAGCTCACAGAGTTAACCAGGGCCGGGGGCTTCAGGTGGCTTATTGGACAGGTTAAGTTTAAACACTTGTTTTGTGAACTGTGAAATAAGAGAGGTTCTCATTATCTACCATGTCTTTGCAAGGTTGTTATTTACTAATCAAGGAATTAGAGATGTTCCCTCTTAGCTGATTAGTCAGCTAATCAGTCGATTAGGTCTTGTAGGGTTTAATAGCCACATAGTCTTTTTTGAATTGACTTTTTTAACCAGGGAATAAACTACTAATCATTAGTCAGCATAAGGGGCGATTACTGACAAAGTAAAAAAAGATTTGTATGTATCCGCTACTTTTTATATGGTAATGCTGTCTTTCTTTCTCTTTTGGAAGAGGTGCTTTTCTCTATATCTCTAAAACTTTAATGGATTACTCAGTGGAGAAACTCAATCGACAAGTAATTTTATAAAAACTGACTACACCATGACATCAAAATAGTTTTAGATTCACAATTTACTATGTTTCTGGCAGTTTAAGTGTCCTTCTATATTCCTTATTTTCTGTGGCATATGCTGTCTCACAAGAGAATGACACTGACAATAGACTGCAGCAATCCAGAACTATTTTATTTATTTTAATTATTTATTATTTTCTGCTTAAGTATCCTTTATTCAAAGTGCCGCTACCCCTGAAAACTTTTAGATGGAATTTTTTCCTCCTGTGGGCAGGAAGTTACCTGCCGGCTGTCACGCTGAGAAGAGGAAGAAGAGGAGGCGCTCTTGTGAACTGGTGTGGAGGTCTTGTTGACTGGTGTGGAGCTCCTCTCCTCAGAGCTCAAGGTGCGGCCCTGGGGGCCTCGCTGATAGTTTTGGTGGTGAGACATGGTGGGCACCAGTTGGCTCCGTAGACCTCCCTCAGCTCTGCGCCCCACTGATCAGGGGCATCCTCTGACACGTCTTCAGGATCACTCCTTGTTCATCTGAAAAACAGGGTTTACACCTTATTGTATTGCAGGGCTTATGCCTAAACTACAAATTCAGCCACCATCATAGATCAAACAACACCAGTTAGGTCCTTAAAGAAATTAGTGGATGGTAGTGTATGGCCTTTCTTTGGCCTTTCAGAACTATCTCACTGGTTTCTAAACATTCATTTACCTTTTTTATGTTATCTCTTGGTAAATTACTGAAACATGAAATTCCTAATCAAATTAGTTACCAACTCCTTTGCTGTCAATTGACATATTATCAAAAATAATAATTTCACCTCTAAAACATATCCCTTTTTTCTTCTCCGCTTCACCTAAATGCCAAACGGTACATTTAGTCATTTTGACTGTGGTACTGCCTCCTACAGCAAAACTGAGACAATTCTAGAGCTTCAAGAACATCCTTAGTACTGAGAGTGCCATCATTTAAACAAAAATACTTCAAAATATCTGGTTTACCTTATGTTCAGAAAGCAGTGGGGAGTACTTATTTTCATCATTAGTCATGGCATCAGGTTGCTCAATGCTGATACCCATAATACTGCCTGCTGTGATGTTGTAAGTGTCTGAGCTCTCAGAAGGTCTCAGCACTGATAAAATATACATAGATTTCAAGAGACTAGAAAATAAACAAATAATCCCTGATGATTTTAGAAAACAGGGACACTTTGAGATGCTGAGGATATTATTCAGAATTTATAAGCACCAAATAGTATTTGGAATAACAGTGACGAAGAGCACAGCCTAACACATCGGTCCATAATCTTCCATATGTGTTCAGTTGTGTTGAGACCTTGTAACTGAGAGGGCCATAACAAAGGATTTAGATCATTTCTGTCTCATCAAATTTAGTGACACCTCATGCTCTATAAATTGGGGCATTTTCATTCTAGAATATTTGCTCTTCAGTTTTACCTTAGATATCGTACTAATGCACAAGCATCTTGGTCATCCAATGTGCACTGTTAATTTGACCATAGTTTCCAACCCTTTTTGCTAAACATGTAAACTTCAAGCACTAATGCAGTTGAGCAGTTGTGGGACAGAAACTCCTGCTCCTGCAACTCGTGCCCCAAAAATGAATTCTTTTTCAGTCCAAAATTGGGATTTAACAGTATCTGGTTTGCTTTTTTATACATGCCACAGAGCATAATTGCGTGTTACCTACTCAGCTGTAACATGGAATGCACCTTACACTCATGTTTGTCCACTCAATTATTCAGCTTTTTTCTTTAATTGGTCACACATCTTTAGTAAGAGACATTCACTGTCCATTGCTCTTAGTTAGAATAGTAAAATTAACTCAGAAAACTTTATCACAGTTATCTGATGATCTATACATCTATCCATTATCTGCAACTGCTTATGTCATTGGGGGAGAGGGGGGTACACACTGGAAAGCTTGCCAGTCTATCCTAAGGTCAACACAGACCCAAACAGACATTTATTCACACTCACACAGGCAATTTAGAGTCACTAATTAATGTAACATGCATGTCTTTGGACTGCGGGAGGAAACCAGAGTACCCAGAGGAAACACACGCAATCAAGGGGAGAACATGCAAACTCCAAACAGAAAGGCAACAACTGGCCAGAATTCAAACCAGGGATTTTCCTGCTGTGAGGCACATAGTTGTTGATGTCCATTTTACCTGATCACAGTAAATTGCTGCACTTAATGGCATTGCAACATTTTGATCCTGTTTTGTCTTTGGTTAAAATATTATACAACCTACATGATGTTTCAACATATCATTATTATGGTTATTATTATTATTATTATTAATAACATTAGCTTGATGAAGCTAATGACAAATACGGGATTATTTTATGTAGGCAACACTATGTTGTTTTAGCTGTAGGATGTGTCTGTTAAACTCTCACATGTACCAGGGAAATTCCCTGAATGAATTGAGCAGCAGTATGCATGCTTTCATGCAACACTACAGAATACTCACTCACTCACTCACACACATAATAATATATAATTCAAATCCTTTAACAACGTCATCATCCCTCCCTGTCTTAAGCCAAGCAGTGACAAGGCACTAAGTCCATTCAGATAATGTATTTCACTGCCTAATTATTAGATCTTCTCTCCTTGACCTAATAAGGAAGCAGAAGTGAGGAGAGTGTAAACTTTGACTGTTTTCATACATGACTAACCTACAACTATTCAGGCTTGAAGAGCTAAGATTTAGAGCACAAATAGGACAAAATAAAGATGCCAAAAGCTGCTGTAAGTAAAGTGAAAACCTACTACACACAAACCTTTATCACTTTCACAGCATGTGAATTGTGAGTTACATGTTATGAAACATACACACATCCTAGTAGTAACTCATGTGAGCAGCATAAATTATTTAAAGCATAAACCAGTATATTGCCCACAAAGTAAAAGTTTCCAGTCAAGTAAATGTGCCATTTCCTACAAATGTAACAGACCCAATATTGAGCTGTGTGTTTCACTCCTGTTTAAATGGACAGCGCTGTTGCTCCATATGAAGTCAGTTACCACGCTGGGTTAACATTCACTTAGGACTTGATTAGTCATGAGCTTAATCTTCTAAATCCAGTCATCATGATTATGGTCCTCTAAGCAGGAGGACACGGCAGTTCCTGTCATGTGGATCCTCCACGACACCTGTTAAACACCCATAATTAAATTTATTGTATAAACTTTTTAAATGTCCCAAAAGGAATTAATGTAGAAGTCTAGCTAAAGAACAAAAAGCTACACAGAAAATACCCTAGCCTTACAGCTTCCTTTATATAAACTGATAGTATTTATTGGTGTTTTAATTCGTTTTATTTCGTTTAATTGCTGTTCTTTGTTTTCACATTTATTGTATGTTACTTTTGATGCGTTTAACAATACATGACTGACTGCTTTTTGACTGAAAGCAACGTTTCAGATGTCGGGCAGTTAAGACTGAACAGGACTGAAGTGCATGGAAAAATCAACGAAAAAATATTATTTGGTATTTAAAAAGTCCTCTATGCCCTTTAGACACAGGTTATGTACTTCATACTGTACATTGTATCATCAATGATATGATGATAATTCCTCTTCATGACATTGCATTAATAAACAATATATTGTGAACAAGCATGGTGAAAGGCCATATCAAACTGGTGACAAGGAGAGATGTAGGCAAATGGTAAAATGTTAGTGTTTTGAGGGAATTATTGTTATTGTTTTTTGTCACAAAAGTGATCATGACAGGTCCATTCAACAGTCAACGTTGAACAACAATCCCCACATACAGTTAAAAACACGAAGGCAAAATCAATCAGCAGACAGTATCACGTGTGGAAAAAGAGGATCCTTAATTTTAAGACAATATCATAGTATACAACAGGCAGAGGAAAGGACCCTTTTTTGGACTTGAGTATAAAAAAATGAAAAGGAAATTGATTATCCTTCAACACCTGGCATTAACATTGTTTAGATCACATCCAACAAGTCCATGGTCAAAATGTGGTTAACTTTAAATTAAATTCAAACTATTAATAAATAAAAATAGACAAGTCAATGTTTAAAAAAAGCAGGGTGGGCTATTTAATTATTCAAACCTTTAAACTGTTGTCAATACCCATATCTGGGTTCATCCCTGGCTGCTAACAACTACTAAGAAAATAGAGGAAGGTTTTGCATTTTAAAACATATATGTGGTAAATGTAGCAACATGGCCATGTAATTCTATCTCTATACAGTAATCTACAGTATATAAGTTATAGATAAGGAAAGAATATGTAAAAAGCTCCACTGCTGCAGACCTGCAACATTAAAACTCTTTGTACTGATGCACAATAATTCTTAATGAAAATGAGCTTCTCCTGCACTAAATATCATAATAATTGTGTAATGGTAAAACCTGTGAGGACTATCTCTAGATAAGCAAAAAGAAAACATGCTCACTTTTCTTTCCCAGCTTTCTCGTTCACCTCAGAGTGCACTCTCAGCCTAGTCACACACATAAAACCAGTTTATTCTCATTTTATGCTTCAGAAAAGTAACAGCATTTGTTTAAAAGGTCTTTCTGCATCAAATGTCAGGAATGTTTTAAAGACAAAATGCCATCACCAGTTCATTTATTATGGAATAAAAATATTACTATATTTAAGATTCAAGGTTCATTCATTAAACGAGACTCTGGAGAAACTTGAAACAAGCTGTGTAAACAACTCTATAACAACTGAGCATTATCGTAGACAAAGGAATCATCTGTGCCAATTCTGTTCTCTACAGTAGAAGCATATTTGAATTGTGGTATCCACACAACAGATTATTCATTAGTTTAACAAGGTTAAAGGATGTTTTGCTTGTGTTGAAATGGCAAATTAATTTAAAAATACCTTTTGTTATTTATAACTCTCAGAGATTTATGACATTATCAAACAACAAATCTATTGGTTCCATATAATATAATGAATTAAGCAGTGCCTATCAGCTGTCATGGCATAGGTCAAGCAAAGCAGAGCCAAGCGGAGCCATGTAGAGGGAGGTTTTGAGGACCCAAGTAATCCCTCTATACGTGTGCCGTGCTATGTGAGATCTGAGAGGGATAAAAAAAATAAACTTGAGATTTAGACACCCAATATGTGAAACCGCATCACGAAACTCGAAGCCAAACAAACCAATGAAAACATTCTTTCAACATTCAAACAGAGGTCAAAGACATTTCACAATTTCCTATGCAGTTAAAAAATATATATTTCTCATGGCCTTTATCTTCAGTGTCTTCTCCATGACTTAGTTTTTTCACTTGCTTTGTATCTCACATTTACATCGCCTTACATAAACAATTCTGTTAATCAACTAAATGTAAATGTGAAAGTAAGACACAGAAGAGAATCAGCGATCTCTTCGAATTATCTGTTTGCTGCTTTTAGTGCTCATTAAACCATATGTTAATGGACTGACTCGTCACAATCATGAAAAATTATGAGGCATGATGGTGCTTTAAAATAGGAGGAAAGACATTCATGTTTGTAGTCTCACCACATCCAAGCCCCCTACAATAACACATTATCGACCAGCACTCTACAGTGAACTAAGTTTGATGATCTACCCCTCTCTGATGCATAATTAAAGTCGGACAACAAAGCAGACTCATGTCCTAAGATTATATTACAGAGTCGAGGACAAATATTGTCTGAATTTACAACTGGGTAATAATACATATCGATTAACAGGGCAGTGTTTTGACCATTTGCCTGGGTATACAAACACAGGAAAGATCTTGTGTGACACCTGTAAGTAGTGAGCAGCACACCTTTAAAATAAGCCTGTTTTTTTTTCTGTAATAACACTGACTGGACGGAGCCAGTTTATCCTGTGCTGCACACATTACATCATCTAGGTACAGCTAGGTATCACACTGCAATACTTTTTACATGCTGGCAGACCGGTGTCCATCTTAGAAACTTGGATGAAGCAAACTGTCATGTACTGAGAGTTACGATTAAATTCTTGTTCAGACTGGTGTAAAACGATTTATCACCTTCATACTGAATATTATTTTTGTGTTAAGACAACAAAATGTCTATTTTTAGGTGACTGGCTCACTGTACACTGTTACGTGCTAAATTAGGCCTCTGAAGAAAACTAGTTTGAGCCAAAGTTAAACCGAATGTGCCATTTGAGAACTGAAATAGAAGTGGCTTTGTATAGAGAAAACTAGTTATCGTGGTGATTATTAAGAGCAAGTGTCACCTATAGATGAGTCATAGATCTTAAAATAATTTCCTATTCTGGCTTCTGTTTCAATTTTTACTGAAGTTGTTTGCATTGATGTGTAAGCTAAACAGCCGTTGTAAGAAGGAAGTAATTCTCTAACACAATACTTACATAATTACAGATTGCAAAAAAGTATGAAGTATGTAAGTATGAATCTAGAACTTCAAACCATGGTTGGCCTCTGCTTCATTCCTTTTTCCCTGTATGAAAGGATAAGGCAACATAAGCTCTGCAAAGATTTCATTTATATCAGACGGGGACACCTTCAGCAGGAGGGTTCTTCAGGCAAGGCCAAGAAATATATCAGAAAATCAATCATTGCTGCTGATCAAAGCAGAATCTCTTCAAGAAAGCATCCCAGTGACAAACTTTGAATGCATATAGCTTTCTGGTCCCCTGTGCAGTTCTTTAATTAATGTGAATCTTTGCTCTTCTAAACAACTGCAAAGTCACTGGCTGACCTTCAGTTTGAAAAACAGACAGTAATAATGTGAAGCAATCCAGGAAGAGACAGAAGTTGGCTAACTTTCAATTAGTTTGCATCTCAACAATGACAACATAATGTGGGGACTATAAAAGATTATCACCGGAGCTCATGTTGATCATTAATAGTTTTAATATAGAAGTGAAGACAGTTATCTAATGGGACAGACGGAGATGCTACGAAGCTCAGTTAAAAAGGTGAAAATGTCAGTGACGCATTACGTCTACATCCTCAAAGTCAGTTGCAGAGTTGACTGACTGGTTAATACTCCACTGCTGCATCCATCTTTCAGGGATCCCAGATCACGATGATGTCTCTGTGATGCTGGGACATTCATATTTGAATACACAATCGGAAAGTCCTCTCGTGCCAGTGGCAGATAGCAGCAGCTAGCTAAGTCAGCGCTGGCTAGGTTGTCATGTTCCTGTCCTCGGTGATTCACTCGAGATGCAAATACAAAGGGATGAGACGCTGGGGTCTTAGTCTGAGCGGCTGGACGGAGCAACGGAGCAGCATCAATTCAACATAGGATTGTTAAGACACGGTACTTTCCTCCATACAACTAAAATTAAGACTTGCACTGATGCTGCCATGAAGGAAAAAGAGAAAAGCTCACTGCCTTACCACAGATGCGCTGTAATGACCATGTCTCTACAGTTCTTGGCGCATGAAACAATTGAAGGGGTCTCACTTGGCTGGCTGGAGATTCCCAGCTTCTTAAAGACAAATAGCTTCCATGGGCCCCCACATCCAGTGTATCTCCTTCTTAATATTGAAGACGCGTGTTGTACATTGGCATCAACATTACGGGAAGTCAAAAAAGTGCTGCGTTTGCCCGTTTCCTTGGATGCGGGCTTTGATGCTCGGCTCGGCTCAACTGCACTCCGCTCGCTCCTCCCTGCAGCAAGATTGCGTTTGAGCGGGAAGAAATTGCCGGAATGGATCGTGTACGGGCGCACAGGGGTCGGTAACAAAACAGGGCAATGGACTCACACAATGGACTCGGAGGAACGTTAGTCAATTAGAAAACAATCCGGAAGGAGAATAGATGGATAGAACGAGGGGTACAGCCAAAGCAAGATTAGTACCGTGCTAACTGTCCAGCCAGGGGCCCGAAGCCAGATTTCCTCCACGTTAGTGTTATATTACAAACCCCATATACACAGAGAGTTGCTCTTATGCTACATAATTAGACCTCCTCTTTCTGTGTATTTAACCTAGCTTTAACTACAGCTTTAGCCTAGTTACTGGTTACTTATAGCGAATGTAGATTCCTATACATATAGCGTTAATCAACTAATAAATGATGATTATTACGGATTAACTACCTGTTAGCACATGAAGTGGTAAAACCAACTTCATTTTATTCGCAGATTTTTATTTCAACCCAGGTCTTCTAAAAGTTTTTTTTTAATTAGCTAAATTTTCTTTGCCATAATGTTTACAACTAAAAGTTTATCCAACAAACCTTGACTAGATTTACCATTAGCTTCTTCTTAGCTTATTTTCCTTTTGGCTTTTTCCTTTCAGGAAGCGACTCATCTGCCTCCATCTAACCCTGTCCTCTGCATCCTCTTCTCTCACACCACAACTTCATGTCCTCTCTCACTACATCCATAAATCTCCTCTTTGGGTTTCCTCTAGACCTCCTGTTTGGCAGCTTCAACCTCAGCATCCTTCTACCGCTATTTTCACAGTCTCTCCTCTGAACATGTCCAAACCACCTCAATCTGGCCTCTCTGACTTTATCTCCAAAACATCTAACATGAGCTGTCCCTCTGATGTCCTCATTCCTGATCCTGTCCATCCTCATCACTCCCAAAGAGAACCTCAACATCTTAAGCTCTGCTACCTCCCGCTCTGCCTCCTGTCTTTTCTTCAGTCCCACTGTCTCTAAGCCGAACAACATCGCTGGTCTCACCACCATCTTGAGATCCTTTCCTTTCATTCTCGCTGATACTCTTTTATCACACAACACACCTGACACTTTTCTCCACCCGTTCCAACCTGCTTGCACACGCCTCTTCAATTCTTTTCCACACTGTCCATTGCTTTTGAACCATCATTCCTCTGCTTTCCAGAGCAGACCTCCACCTCTCTAGATTTTCCTCCACCTGCTCCCTGGTTTTGCTACAGATCACAATGTCATCAGCAAACATCAGAGTCCACAGAGACTCCTGTCTAACCTCATCAGCCTGTCCATCACCAGAGCAAACAAGAACGGGCTCAGAGCTGATCCTTGATGCAGACCCACCTCCAGCTTCAACTCCTCTGTCACACCTACAGCACACCTCACCACAGTCTTACAGCTGTCATACAAGTCCTCTAACATACTTTTTCTGCCACTCCAGACTTCCTCATACAATACCACAGCTCCTCTCTCGGCACCCTGTCATACACTTTGTCTAAATCTACGAAGACACAATGCAACACCCTATGACCTTCTCTGTACTTCTCTATCAACATCCTCAAAGCAAATACTGCATCTGTTGTAGTCTTTCTAGGCATGAAACCATATTGCTGCTCACAAATGCTCACCTCTGCCCTTAGCCTAGCTTCCACTACTGTTTCCCGAAATTTTATTGTATGGCTCATCAGTTTTATTCCTCTGTAGTCGCCACAGCTCTGCACATCTCCCTTGTTCTCAAAAATCGGCACCAGTACACTTCTCCTTTATTCCTCAAGCAACCTCTCACTCTCCAAGATCTTATTAAACAAACTAGTCAGAAACTCTACTGCCACCTCTCCTAGACCCTTCCATACCTCCACAAGTATGTCATCAGGACTCCCTGCCTTTCCACTCTTCATCCTCTTCAACGCTTCACTCTTACTAATCTTTGTTACTTCCTGCTATACACAAGTCACCTCTTCTACTCTTCGTTCCCTTTCATTTTCCGCATTCATCAACTCTTCAAAGTACTCCTTTCATCTTCCCACCACACTCCTCAAATCTGTCAATACAATCCTATCCTTCTCTATAATCACCCTAACCTGCTCCACATTCTTTCCATCTCCATCTCTCTGCCTACAAATCCACCTCCTTAGTGTCGAACCTAGCATACAAGTCCACATATGCTCTTTGTTTGGCCTTTGCCACCTCTACCTTCCCCTTATGCTGCATCTCCCTGTACTCCTGTCTACTCTCTTCAGTCCTCTGTGTCCCACTTCTTCTTAACTAATCTCTTTCTCTGGATACAATCCTGAACTTCCTCGTTCCACCACCAAGCCTCCTTGTCCACTTTCCTTTTTCCCGACGACACACCTCCGACACTCCTACCTCCCTCCCTGATCACGTTAGATGTAGTGGTCCAGTCATCTGAAAGCACCTACTGAGCACCAGAGTCTGTCTCATCTTCTCCCTGAAAGCTACACAACATTCTTCCTTTTTCAACTTCCACCACTTTTTCAGCCACTCTGCCTTAGTCCTCTTCATCTTCCTCACCACCAGAGTCATTTTACACACCACCATCCTGTGTTGTCTGGCTACACTCTCCCCTACCAATACTTTACAGTTACTGATCTCTTTCAGATTATAACGTCGACACAGAATGCAGTCCACCTGAGTGCTTCTGCCTCCACTCTTATATGTCACTCTATGTTCCTGCCACTTCTGGAAGAAAGTGTTCACTACAGCCGTCTCAATCCTCTTTGCAAAGTCTACCACCATCTGTCCTTCTGCGTTCCTATTCAGAAGACCCAACCTGCCCATCACATTCTCATCATCTCTTTTTCCTTAACCAACCTGTCCATTAAAATCTGCACCAGTCACCACTCTCTCACCTCTGGGCATCGCTTTGTCTAACTAACTCAAGAATTTCTCCTTCTCTTCTAACTGGGGCATATCCACATTGAACATCACTCCTTCAATTTCCAGCTTCAGACTCATCACCCTATCTGATACTCTTTTCACCTCTGCAACATTCCTCACAAACTCCTCTTTCAGGATAACACCTACTCCATTTCTCCGTGGTAAAACAACTTGAACCCTGCTCCTAAGCTTCTAGCCCTGCTACCTTTCCACCTGGTCTCCTGGACAGACAGTATATCCACCTTCCTTCTCTGCATCATGTCAATCCAATCTCTAGCCTTCCCTGTCATGGTCCCAACATTCAAAGTCCCTACGGTCAGTCCTACACTCTTGGTTTTCCTCTTCTCTCTTTGCCCACAAATACGCCTTCCTCCTCTCCTTTGACCAACAGTATCCCAACATCCACCGGCAGCCTGTAGGTCAACAGCACCGGTGGCGGACGTTGTTAACCCGGGCCCCGACCGATCTGGTATGGAAGTCACATATGGTGTTCTAAGTCATTATTCACATGTTTAATTTGGCAAGTGTTTTATGTCGGATGCCATTCCTGACACAACCCTCTGCATATATCCTGACTGGGGACTGGCACGAGAAGACACGGGTTCGTGCGCCCTTGTGGTTGCATCAGATTTACCATTAGCATTAAGTTGAAACAGCTTAAAGACGTTAGCGTTAGGTCAGCAACGTTAGCCTACTTGTAACATTACTTTATGCTACATTTGATGGTTGATGTAATGTTGGGATGAATTATGCTTAGAAGGAGGTTGCTGCTTATGAATTAATAACCGAGCAAACTTTGAAACTAGCGGTAAGTTGTCAAAGGGGCTAAGTTTACGTTACCGTGGTTAACGCTACGGACTTTATCCGTCGTTGTAAAGTTCGACTAGGGCATGGTTAAGTTAACTAGCTTAGTGAGGCTAGTAAGCAATTCAGTTGTGTTGATTTACAGTTAATGGTATCTAACTTATAAAACCCTTTGGACAGGCTGAAACAACAGCGGGAGGGTGAATGCAATAATAAAGTAAATATCTATGTTAACTGTAAGGACATCATGGGTCAACCATAATGTAAGTATAACCACAGCGTATATGAAGTAACTCAGGTTGACATTAGCATTAGTTACATCCAAATATCATTAAAGGCCTCATGCAGGCTCAGCCTATGATACTGAACAGGCGATTATTAGTGATGGCTACAGTTACTGTTACAATAAATGACCACGGGCAAAATGACCAGGCTACTGTTTGTGTCACTGTTTGGTGCTCATTAGTGTGTGGTGCTTCTCTGACAGGATCTTTTTCACACATTGGGGTTTATGGGGGATGTTTTACATGCAACTGTAACTTGAGAGGCAGTCAGAAGGCAAGGAGGGTTTGCCTGGAAACTATCCTCATCTGTCTGGTTGTCTCAGAAACGTGAAGACCTTATTTTATTATTCTGGACTAAAATACTGGATGCTCCAATTTCAAGTTTCACCATGTCATTGCCTGGCTAGCCCCTTCGTGATTTAACAGTTTTATTTTAGGGTTCAGCAGTTTATGTACACTCAGTGTGAACATGACCTTAATGGCAATACAGGGGCTTTAAATTATTTCTTTTTGCTGATCCCCCAGATATCAGGGTTCAGCTCATTTTTGTTTTATGTTTTTTTTTTTTTACATCGACAAAGGGTCACAATTATACCTACAAAATTACAAATTATTATCCAAACATACTTCATTGTGGCCAAAATTAACTTATTGTCATCTGATAATAATAAATATGATAAAATCCTTCCACCACCACCCTGACTGTCTTTTCTCTGTAAATGAAGTCAGCAAAAAACTTTAGTTTAGTCAAGTGTCAGAGTATCAATTTTGCATGGTCTTCTTTCTTGAAAGCCCACCTTTCCTTCCATAGCAATGTATAACTTGCTACACAATAGTGACACTGGTTTGCCAGCAGCACACAGTTCATGGTAGATTTGTGATCTTGGTGGTTCATGAGTTGTTCCTGACCCTCCAAACGTATTTCCTCTCTGAGTAAGAGCGTTTGACTCTTTGTCCAGATTATTAAAAGTGGCTACACCTCCCGCTAACCTGCATTTATGTATGATCATCTTGGAAGCTAAAGATATTTACAAGAGTCAAATAGAGTTTCCTGACATGTGTAAACCATGTAGGTACCATCCTTTTGTCAGGTCTACACTGAACTCCTTGGACTTTTACGTTGTATTGTGTATAGGTCAGTTCAGTAAGCCCTATCAAACAGACCCTTATAAGTTGGTGGAGTAAAGTCACCATCTGTGGTCAGTGATAATCACTAACAGGAAGTTAATAGGCCTTGGACTTTACAAATTAAAAACATTCAGAATGTTAGCACAATTGAATTAGTTTAGCCATCATTAGTTTAATGATTAAGAAGATTAAGAAATAATTTAAAGCCCGATATTGCGATTACATGCCATATCCATGAGTGTATGCAAACTTCTGATTGTGTACTTGGGTTGTGCTGGACGTACAATGTATTGTTAATTGTTACATAAAGTTTTATTTGGGGAAAAAGAAGGGATCACTACATGCATGTCTGAACCCACAAGTAATTTCTCACTTAATTCAAATCAAGCAAGACGATGCTCACCAAAGCATTTAGCTTTTGTGTTCTTATTCAGAAATTTTGACTTAATGACTTAAATGAGTTTTCACTGGTTTCTTACATCTTGTCTAGGCTATTAATGTTATCAGAGAATGCATTGTTATCTATATCTAATAAGTTAAGCCATGTCTGCTTTAAAAACTCAATTTTACATGGGATTCTTTCTATATGGAACTGTTATAAATTGCTCTTTTCACTGCTGTTAATGTACATTGTTGTCATTACTAGATAATAACCTTTTTTTTAAAAACAAAATTAGTATAGGCTCTGCTTTTGTTTAGCGATAAATGTGATCAAACATCTATTAGAAATAAAGTCTTGTAACAACACCAATGCCACATAATTTAACTTCCCAGTGAACTCGCTTGTAAGGAGTCATTTATATTAAACAAAGGCAAAATTATAGTAAACAGTGAATTTACAATGGAAATAGCATAAACCAATTATAATACAGCTACAAAAATACAGAAGTTAAATTTTTAGTTCTCTGTGTGTGTATCTCACTCAATTCAATTTATTTATATAAAAACCACTTCAAGGCACTTTGCATTGTAAAGTCAAGACCTTAAGAATTATATGGAATTCAATTCAGTTTCTTTATATTCATTCAAAGGAACCATGACTGGAGACAGAGGCAAGTGCCAAAAGTGCGAACGTGCCACACTGTGGAGGATGGTGGAAAGCACAAAGTTGGACGCAGCACAAAGTTCTGTTAGGATGCAAAACAGGCCAGGCAGAGGGCTACTCTCACACTGAGGCTATCAAAAGCAAAGGTAGATATGCAAGTATTCACATAGTATATGAACAGTCCTAGGAATCATATTACTTCTCTAAAAGAACAATCTACACTGCACATGCTCACTTTAATTCTAGGCTTTACTTGCGATGTAGAAACCCTTGTGATTTTGAACCCCCCTGCAAAAAAAGCAGTTTCCAGGAGCAAATATGATCTTCACTGGTATTAAAAAGAAGAATAAATAAGATGGCCTTTTTTACATGCCTACATCTTTAGGGTAATGTTGCTATAAATTATCATCTTTGCAAACAGCTGCTACTGTGTTACTGGCCATCTTCGTTTGGTTTTTTAATAGGTTACTTTTCTAACACAAATTATTAAGCCAAAACACTACGTGTTGAAATGCATGGTTTGAAAGCTGTATTATATAGCCAATTAGGAAATATATTACAGTATAATTTTTTTTATCAGTAGCCTTCTTGGCTCTGATTGGGTGATACCTGAACCTTTTTGATATATAATTTGTCTAATAGTAATTGTAAGGCTTCTGACACTAAATATTTTTTAATTTTGTTTGAGTTTAAATGTTCAAAGAGATGAGTGTGTAGTTAATATTTTGTTTCTTATGATTAGAAGTACAGGATGTGGATGATCGTGTTTGCGGTCAAACTCCAAGTTGTTGTGTGTACCGCCCTCTAGTGTTTAAATATGATGGCTGCACACAGACTTATTGTGTATAGGAATTAGATTTTCTAACGTCCTCCTTCTGCTAATAAATGTAGCTGTTACATAACCAAACAATGGAGACTTCTGTATGGATCACAGTTATCACAGTTTAGGGTTTTTGAATAAAATATTGTTGGATTATTATGTATGTATATGCCATAAACATATGGGAGTTATTCACTTTGATTACTCTTTCGATCCAGCTCCAGCGAAGCTTTAAAGGGAATTTAATATGTCTGACGCTATTGAAACACAGTACCATTATCCATTTTTTTATTTAAATTGGTATTCCATGGAATCCTATATATTTAGAATAGCGCTGACTTTTTCTGCGTAAATCTTGCTGTATGTAATGGTCATCCACGACATTAACCCACAATTTCTATAATGTTTATGTTGGCTGTAGTGTAATGGCCTATATATAGTTCCTAACATGATAGATGAATTTATCCTAGCTATCATCGTCCTCACCAAGATCACCTTCATCACACTTGGAGCGCCTCTGAGGAGGGAAAACGGTTCAAATACCCAGAGGGCTGACAGCTGAAGCAACCCTGAGCTCCTGTCTGTGTGACGAAGCGAGCGTCAGCGGGACAGAGCCAACCACAGCAAGCATCATTTGCACACAAGAAGACCCATACGATGGTGATGCTCGATAGGGGCTCTGTGAGATTTCCAATGCTTGTTATAGTCTACGCAAGCCTAGATTGGCTTTCATATGGATTTGCCTACATATATACTTTAATTATTTTAAATAAAGTGTGCATTGTGTAGATGGAGCAACATAGTGGTGCGCAAAGGGAGGATACTGGGAATTCCAGAGATCCAGGGACGTTCCCAGAATAACGCATCTTGGAAGTTGTGGTATTCAAATGGTTCTCCACTTTAACCATTAGAAAAGCCTCATAGATGACATTTCTCTGCGCAACTTCATGGATTTGGTCCATATGAAGAACAGGCATGGCAGTGGCAAAAATGGTCTTTTCTGACGTGGAAAGTTTTCTGGACTCGCATCCCGAGTTATTCGAGGACTACCTGAACAGAAAGGGGAATTATAGCGTAGTGGAGAAATGGCTCAAGAACCACCACGCGAGTAAAAGTCCGGCGGCTGCGGCGTCCGCTGAGCCGAGAGAGGAGAAGAGCAACGCGTGTAAGGACAGCTGGGCAAGCAAATGTGATGGTCTGCAACGGAGAGCCTCGCAGAAGGAGCTGCGCAAAACTTTTGCCAGATCAAAGGCCGTTAATGTCAACAGGACATACGACGAACATGTTAATTCCAGGGCACAGGAGCCCCTGACAAGCATGAGGAGGAGAGCTCTTCTGAGGAAAGCAAGCTCTCTGCCCCCGACCACTGCGCACATACTGAGCGCACTGCTGGAGTCCAGAGTCAACATCCCCCAGTATCCATCCACAGCCGTGGATTTTAAATATTACCTCAAAGAACATAACGAAAGGGAGTTTTTTCTGGAGCTTGTAAAAGACATATCTAACGACTTGGATCTAACCAGTCTCAGCTACAAAATCCTCGTGTTTGTTTGTATTATGGTAGATGCAGACCGGTGCTCCTTGTTTTTAGTAGAGGGAACGGGCAACAAGAAGACACTAGTGTCTAAATTTTTTGATGTGCACGCAGGCACCACAGTTTTACCCTCGATGAATTCAGACGAAGTTCAAGTGCCATGGGGGAAAGGAATAATTGGATATGTGGCAGAGCATGGAGAAACCGTGAACATTCCTGACGCCTATCAGGTGCCTGACCCTCTGTGCATGCATGCATGTGTGCATCTGCATGACTTACAAAAACAGAGAGAGTCGACCAGGGAGACAGATAATTTGTCTGTCATTTGTCATTTTATCAGCCACCATCGATCAATCAATCAATGATCATCAATTAAACCAAGTAACAGAGCATGAACACTAACACAGTCAGCTTAACAAAGAATCACAAAACATCACTGACTAATAAAAAATAAACCAGTTATAAACAAGTTGTTTCATTCATGGGCAATTTGTAGTGAACTTCCTCTGTGTTTACCTCAATAAATCAAGAGAGCACTAATATGATTACAATAAAGCCACAAAGACATTACATCAAAACAGGCCTCTCCTTGGCTACAGCTAAACTAGAAAAAAAGTACATTTTTTACAGTTGGAACACAGCAGCTGTCTAAACAGCAATTCTCGAAGTAAGACATTTGCCTACAGTATGAACATAATTTTAGAAAGAAAACCTCAAATTCTTTTCATCACATTGCATTCCTTATAGACACTACTGTTTGTAAGACTTACATTCCTGAAGAGCTATACTTTCTTTGCACTGTCATCAGAAAGTAAAAAGGGAAAACTGCATTTTTGCAATAAGTGCTTACAATGTGTCTTTATTTTATACTGTCTCTGCAGGATCGTAGATTCAGTGATGAAATTGACAAGCTGACAGGGTACAAAACCAAGTCACTCTTGTGCATGCCCATTCACAACAGTGATGGAGAGATAATTGGAGTTGCTCAGGCCATCAACAAGACTTCAAGTGGAGAACTCTTTATTGAGGATGATGAAAAGGTAATTTTATTATTATACTGTAGTTGTAGGCTTGCTACATGCTACCACAATACACTACGATACAATAAAAATGTATCAAATTAGGTTAAGAATATAGTTACATTTTCTTTGGTTGATTCCAATGTGTTGATTCACAACCAGTTAACATACTCTCAGTTATTATTCATTTCATTTTCATCTCTACAAGTGAAAGGTAGACTTCACACAACAACTCCCCACAGAGTTTTGGTTTCTCTGCATCACTTAGCGCTAAGAAGCATAAAACTAAATAATAGCAGATTATTCAGATACTGATTCTTCAAAATTGTATCGCGGCTGCTAAAATAAATATTAACCTTAGGAATACCCTGGTGTTTTCTTTTTTTTCTCATGCCATCATCAGGTAAATTGGTAAAGGTGAGATATCTGCTATTTTGGTTATTAAAACATTCAAATCCATAAAACGTAAGTGTGAGTGAGCTGAGAAGCCTTTTTGAAATTATACAACCCAAAGTAAATGATCTTTTTAGTAATTGTAAAGTATTGATTGTATTGTCTTTAGTATTAGCTTATAGCACTTCCTTATACGTGCCATGATTTTTCAATCATTTTGTTCTCTAAAACTACATCTTAAGTATTAAATTTACCTTAGTTATACTCTGTATGTGTGTGTGTATATATATATATATATATATATATATATATATATATATATATATGCACAGTGGTGAAATGGTAGCACTGCCACCTAACAGCCAGGAGATTTCAGGTTAGCGTCCCTGGCTGGCTGTGGCCTTTCTGTGTGGAGTTTGCACATTCTTCCTATGCTTGCATGGGTTTCCATGGGTTTTCTAGTTCCCTCCCACAGTCCTAAGACATACATGTTAGGTTAATTGGTGACACTCAATTGCTAGAAGGTTTGAGTGTGAATGTGTTGTCAGTATAAGCAGTTTTAAATATTGAATGGATGAAAATGCCAGTCACGTGTTATCTCCCTACTCCCTAATCAAACTTGTCTTTACCATCATGTTAATAGTACTATATCATAAAACAAAAATTGTATTCTAAGTTGTATTAGTAAGTAGTTAGTTAGAAGATTAGAAAAATAACCAATTTGGTCAACCATTGACTGAACAGCGTCACAACATGTGTGAGAATCCTTGTTTGTGTCTCTGTTTGTCCCTGTGTCAAGTCTGAATGCAACAAATATTCATTATTTAAAGGGTTCACCCAGCTCACTTGTCTGATGTGAAGTAATTTTGCCCTTAGAGTGTCAGAGCTCATGTTTCTATTTTGTTCATATATTTCAATCAACAATATTTAATTTTCCTGTGCTGACTGTGCTGTGGTACCATAAAAAATAACAATTATATATAAGTTGTTCAGAATGTCTAATTGGTTAGGACCTTACTGTGTACTAAGTGCCTGTCTTAATTTTGTGTCATAGTTTTATCACATTTAAGTGATTCTGGATCACTGCTTAATGGGCAACAGATCAGTACTCTGTAGTCAGCTTCAGTGTGTGACTATGTAATACCTTTGTGTATTTGAAAAATGTGATTGAAAGAAGTATCTAAATATGATATGTGATAGCAGTAGGTGAGCGTGTTACATCCTGCACTAATCCCAATAATCTTCAATTTCTGAATGATTGTTTAGTTGACTTATTACAATCATTAGAGACGTATGATTAGCAGGTTTTTATCCATTGGTACTTTAATAGATGGTACAGTGGCTCTCTGATTGCAGTTTTGATCTCATAAAGACAAGAAAGGATAAAAGATATAAGCACAATACTGGTTCTTTTATTTTAAAGTTGATTACAGCGTAGCAAATAACTATGTATGTTTTTTCTCTATTAAAGCTCTGTTCCTCATAACAGTTGCAAATTTTGAATATTTCTTTCTTTTTCCTTGTTTTGAGTACATTTCACTCTGCATTACCATCAAACTAATGCTTGGGATGGCTGCAGCTGAATAAGTAATGATGTGCAATGGTAGCATCACAGTAAGGTCCCTGCACAGATGCAGCTCTGCTTTTATGGAAGACACTGTAAAAAAACTGTCTATCCTTGTTTTCAAAGCTTTAAACGGAATTGCAAGATTTTTTTACATGTAATAAAAGAAATGTTCTTCACTAGCTTATAGGATATTTAAACACATTACATGGCTGGTTTTATATCTCAAGCTGCCTTAATAGTGTCTGTTGATTGGAGTTCTGCTGGACGGTAACATGGATGAACCCTACAGTTGTCTTGTCTGATTATGTTCTTTAAATGAATATAGCAATACCTTAATTTAAATTTAAACTGAATTCTTTCTGATATATTTTTTGGCTTTTTTATTTGATTTAGCTTTCCTGTTACTTTGCATAACCGGGTAATGCATTTTACACAAAGTGTATTATTCACAGGTAGAGATTTACTCGAATATTCTCTTAATAACAGGCAATGGGTCCTATGTATGTTCAAGCTGCCAATATGGTTAAAAAAAATATGTGAGAGTTGATTGTCAAATGGCGTTGCCTTCTCACTGCTGTGCTGGGTGCCAACCCCCCCTTTCAAAATGGCTCTTGCAATACTTTAATAACCACTTTCACACACTTCTTCAAGAACAGAGAACACAGTTTCTATTTAGAGACACGGTTTTAATATAGTCTTGCAGGAAATCAAATTCCATTCAAATATGTACAGTTCATCATACTAAACTGATTCTAAACTGCAAAATGTCACAAAACTTATTCTGCATCAAGGGAAAATAAAAAAACGTTAATATCATTTGCAGTTTGTAGCTAGTATGTGGCTAAAGAGTACATGTTTATGCTAAATATGTGTTAATAAATGGTGAATAAGTGTTACTGTATGAATATTCTGATGTAACACCACTGGGAGTGAGATATTGTACAGGATCTAATTAAGTCACGCCTAACTGGCTGGCTTCTCAATGAGTAGCAGATGGTGGGGATAATGGGATGATTACTCTGGCATCCCCCAAAGTACAAGTTTAGGTCCACCAATTGTTTTTATTGAAACCAAATTGAGGAATGTTTTCCTCTTTGACTTGTTTGCAGTTTAATGTACATTGCACTGGGATAAAACTAACTACGTTAAATATTCATCATCATAGGAGTGTGAAGATGTGTGTGTGAATGGGTAAATGTTAGCGATATAGTAAAGCACTTTGTGGAGTAGGGTAGAAAAGCTCACTGTGTGAGTGCAGACCATTTACCATTTAGCATACTGCTTTTCAGATGTGTATTTACTTTAACAAATTGTGATGTACTCAATGTAATCAAGTACAGAATGTGTAGTTTTGAGTGAAGACTAACAACATGGAAATTCTTGCCAATTTAACAATTAACCAAATTTTAAAACACAGATGTCTACATGATGGTACAGAGCATTTGAAACTAATTAAATTAAACTCAATCTTGTGTACTTAGGTCAGCTATATTGTGTATAAAGTAAACACTAAATTAATTCCCAAATTTGAGTTTAACCAAGAGCTAATAGTAATAGTTCCTGCCTTTGAATTAAAATGTTACATACAATCTTACACACACATTACACTGGTGCATTAAATGATGTTATTGCATATTGATTAATCATTAACACAATATTGAAACAATGTGTTGAACATGAGAAAGTTTTTGAATACATTGTGAACACCTCAATTGGCACATGATCAATGTGGTGCAAGGTCTCCTCCCACAGTCCAAAGACATGCATGTTAGGTTAATTGTTGCCTCTGGTTGTGGGTTTGAAAGGTGTTGAATGGATGTTCAGTCATTTAGCAAATGCATTGTAGTTTAACTACAACAAATTGTTGACAAAAACTAAACACAGTCTTTGTCACTTATTACCAAATTCACAGATGAATTCAGTTGTATAAATGTATTTAGATTTATAAATATCATGTTGGCATGCTTAGGAAAGGAAGGAAATAGTTATTTAGGTAGGTATAGGTATTGAGATTTTTGCCACCTTTGTGAAGTGTGTTTAATTAAATTGTTTTCATGGTAATATTTATGTAGCCATTCATGATGTAAATCTACAGTATAATCATGAATTGCTTTGTACAATTTACTCTGGTGTAGTCTTTTCTATTTTGCTGACACATACTAGGAAGTCCAACATGAAATTAGAGAAACTTCAGAGCTCTGTGGTTTTCTTAAGGCTTCACCTTACCTCATGTGCTAAGTTTGCCCAGCCTTTTAAATCAACTAGTAGTTATTCTACTTGTATGTAGACAATTACAGGTTTTATTATTTGATTTACTTCTGCATGCCTCATTTGAAATCCAAGTTGTGAAAAAGTAGGTCATTGAGGTTGGGGGAATTGTGAAGTGTCTCTAAAGCTTTCTCCAGTTACTTTCGTTATTTAATAATATTTTACTGGTCAGTCCACAGGTCTCTAGAAAAAAATGTCTTGTTTGTAATACAACCATGTATAATGGCTTGGGTTTGCCTGTAAGGTAAACAGACAAATCCATAGCCAGATCCTCAGAGTTCAACTCAATAATGAATCGGTTCCTGCTGTGAGTATTGATGGCCACTGTCTTTCTGGAAGATCATTATTAGAAAATTCCATAGGACAGCTGAAAAAGCAATATGTGTGAGCATATTACTCAGCATAATCAGTTTTTCTGTCTAAAAAACTATTGCAGAAGCACTTGATTATGTATAATGACTGAATGAATAGCATAAAATGAATTTAATCATTAGCATGTCAGAGTAATATTTCATATAACTTCATAATTAAAATTGTATGTGATTCAGTGATTTAATTAGCACTTATTAGTCTACCCTATCATAATATGTACATCAGTGTGACATATTAGCACAGAAGGATTCTGTTATACTATAATTTGCTTTTCAGTTGTTAAAAACTAAAGCCAAATTATTTATTTCTATTGTGGTCCAAAAATACATGAGACAACATAAAACACAACTAGAAAACTGCTTAAACTCACACTCAGCTGAAGAGTATCAAATCTTCTGTTTTCAGCTCTTTCTAGATCTGCTTTACAGAGTCTTGAGGACTTTTGACTAGGTGTAAATCAACATTCTTTCCCATTCCACAATTGTATGTACATCTTCTCTCAGTGTTTGAGTTTATGTTGTTGAAGTCTCTCTTTATTTTACACACTACAGCCTTGCTGTAACCAACATGCAATTCAAATTTAGCTGGCTAAGCTACTTTTTAAAACACAGTGGGAAATTAAAGAGAAGATCCCCAACTGTCAAGCGAAGGTACAGCAATCAGAGCAGCGTTTCTTGACCTTTTCTAGCCTGTGATGTCATTTTAAGTTTACGGTTATCTTGACTCTAGCAAGTAAGTTTTTTCGAGTAGTCATGTGAATTTGTTTCTCAAACGTAAGAACGCAGAGGGACAAACAGTAATTTGTATAGTATATCAGCACTTTCTTCCAACTGAACATAATGTCACCCTTAATGTGCGCCTTAACTCAAGCTTTTAAAACTGAACTGCATACAAAATATTTCTAAGTAAACCCTAATTAGTAGCTTTTTTACCACTCACCATAGGACAGTGTTCTTCACATGTTAATTTGTGGATGATAAATAACTGATGAACTATCTTTTCTGAAAGGTAAAATCAATATACCTGTATCAGCAGCCACAGCTGAGTAACTTTCCATTCATGTATTGTTGTAATGTCCTCACCCTCAGGTCACATTGGAGGCTGGTAAATATCAGGGGTTTGTTGTACTGATTGTGTTGTTTACACAGCAGCCTGATGCTGAAGATAGATAAATAAACAAAGAGACAATTAGTAAGGAAGACCACAACCTAAATTCTATTGATTCCACATTATAGGTGCTGCCAGATAAGGCTACGCTGTGTGGTAGCTGTATAGAATTGAACCTCTGTATTCACAACCCAGCTGTCTTACCTATTTAGAGCATACAGTCTCATCTAGCTTTCCACAACTACTGTAGAGTGTGCTTGCATATTGGTGTTCATTATGAATTATCAGGGGTGGGGAAGAAAGAAATGTAGTTCAATCCCAAACTAGTTAGACATTGATTTAATTTCAGGATGCATATTAACTATAGTGATTAGGCCACATTAGGTGATTACATTATTTATGTGAGGAAAACATGAGCAAAATAATTACCTAATATTATTAGCCCAAGGCACAGTAAGTCCGATTATTCAGTCAAAAAGTAAAATGTCAGTTTAAATAATTTATTTGGTTATTTGTTGAGTAATAATGCCAATGAATGGCCATTTGTTATTTGTTCTGATTCCAGAGCTTTTACTCTTTACTCTCACTTTGTTGCTCTGTTTCTTGCAAATTGCTTTAATTTAATTTGAGCCAGTTCTACAGTATAGAACTACAACAATTTTAAATCCTTTATTGTTTACTTTATTCGTTACAACCAACCACTAGTTTTCTTTTTCACTGCCTTTCCTGACTCATTGCTGTGCTTCTTTGTACATTACTATTCTCTGTAGATAAATTCAATAGCATATTTAATTATATTATATAATATATTGGCAAGTCACCTGTGTGCTAGATACAAACAAAACTGGGTGGCGCTTAACAGTGCTAGTGCTACTAGTTGAACAAATTTTACAATAAACATATTTTAAAAGATGTGATATGTACATAATTTAATGAACATGCCTCGTTGCATTAAAAATAAAACTTCTAATCTTTGTTGTAGTTTTCTGGGTTGCTCAAAACATAGGTTGTACTTTATATAGTAGCAGTAATCTGGGACCATTTTGACAGATAACACTGCTTTTTTCTGTATGTACCTCATTAATAAAAGACTGCAAATGTTATAAGTATTCAATATGTTTACAGGTGCTGCAAATGTACCTGCCTTTTTGTGGTATTGCAATCTCAAATGCTCAACTCTTCGCCGCCTCAAGGAAGGAGTATGACAGAAGTCGGGTAAGGACCACTGGGCCAACCAGGGTAATAACCCCTCCATGCTTAGGATCAGCATTACTTCCTCCCTCCAATGCTGACTCTGAAGCTAAGTATTGATCAGAAGCAGCCCACTTGCTGTGATTGCAGTAGGCATTCCAGAGCAGCATGCAGTTTTGCATGGACATTTCTTCCATGTACATAGAGGGGAATAGGTTTTATCTAGACATGGGGCTGGTCCATGAGCTAAATCTCTTAGGGAATGTTACATGATGCACTAACTCATGTCACACATTGATCTGAAATGGAATAGAACATAATAAGAATGCAGTTCAGTGAATAGAGGAGAGAAATGAGAGCTCCCTTTACACCATGTGAATTTTATGTGCTGGTGTATTAAATTGGATTGGCACAGCCTTAGATAAAAGGGCCTAATTTACTTTTATTAGAAAAACTAATCATTTTATATTGTCCTGTTGGTTTATAGTTTAAGGATGATAATAATAATAATCATGTTAGAGCAGCAGAGTAAGGCCGAACTTTGTTTAAAGGATCTGTGCTCATAATGACACATTTATTATTTAGTGGGTTTTACAGTAGCATGTGGTTCAGATTGTTGGGAATAATGCCAGCGGTATCTTTTCTGTTGCTGATGTTCAGGCACTTTTAGAGGTAGTCAATGACCTGTTTGAAGAGCAGACTGACCTGGAGAAGATTGTTAGGAAGATCATGCACCGTGCCCAGACACTGTTAAAATGCGAGCGGTGCTCTGTTCAATTGCTGGAGGACATTGAGTCACCGGTACTGTTTTTCTATCTGTGCATGTCTATCTGTACATTTGTGCATCTGAATATCTGTTCATGTATTTTTTCCAACTGACAATATTTTTTGTTTAAAACCTCACAGGTGGTGAAATTTACTAAGTCATTTGAGCTACTATCCCCTAAGTGTAGTGCAGACACTGAAAACAGGTACGTATGGTGGTCCACCCCTAAAATCTGCTGTAGTCTTCAAACACATCTGGCCAAAATTATTTTATCTCCACCTTTGTTTGCCCTGGCCACCACAGCACCTGAAACTTCCACACATAGCCTTGTTTAAATCTGGAAAGCTTCCATCAAGGACAAAAAAATATAGGGAAGTATAAGAATTGAATATTCTGTAGTGCTGTGGGAGTAATATGCTGATTCTGAATAGAATTTATACTGGAGGAGTCCTGCTTAATTGGGTTTCTCTCTACTGCTAGGCATGGCTGAGTGGAGAAAGAGAGGCTTAATATTGTGTGGGATGTTTATGGATAAAAACCCGGAGCTGAAAGGAAGACATATTATCCTCCAAGTGCTGTAATTGTTTTAACAGTCACTTTAAGGCAGCAGTAATAACCACAACAGTTAAAAATAAATAAATACACAAATAAAGCAAGAAATAAAAATAGTAAGAAATCAGTAGTAATGAAACAAATGTAAGTTTGCTTGACTGCCTAATTAAGACATTCTGACTTCCTTCTGATTTGTCATATAAAATAGCCATTATCTGATATTTTAAATCAAGCTAAAATGATGAAGTACAGTATCCTTATTATGGCACTACTTTTCCTAGAGGTTGTGAATAACAGGATATATGCTTGTAATTAGGTACAAAAATTTGATTTTAAAAAGGTGAGTGTACTCTAGGTTTTTCTAATGTGCCTCACAATTGCCAGACACCCCCAATGGGAGGATAATGTACAGTGACCCTATGATAGCTAAATGGCAATCATGAGACAAAAAAGAGAGAATGAAGATGGAACAAGCGCAAGAAAGACACTTTGTCTATCAATCTTTATTCTAATCTTAAAAGACAAAATGAGCCATACTAAACATTTACAGTACATTGCTGTGTTTGAACGCACTGCAATAAATGTGAATGGGAAGCCTTAGCAGTGATGCAGGTGTTTCTGTGGCAGAGTGTGGGGGTGTTTGGAAAGGAAGGCAATCACACAATTAACTTTTCATTACTTCATAGGCTGCAGGAGAAGCTTACTTATATTTGCTGTATGAGAACTTCATTAAATGCAAGTCAACGTAAAAGAGGGTCCACAAGGAGAACTAACGATTGGCGCTTTGCAAGCTTGCAGTTTAAGTGTAAATGAAAAACAAAACATTTTAACTTGAATACAATATAAAAGCACATTTTTATTTTCATTATAACAAACCTATCAGCTATAGTGTGTTAGTTTTTTTTTTCCAGAATCAAACCTCTGCTGAAAGAAAGCACATGGACAACTTTGGTTCAGTGCTGTTTCTGCTTTTACTTTTTTAGTGCTATTCTTTATCTTTTGTCATTTGCCCTTTCATTTTTTAACCTTAGTTTCAAAGACAGCATGGAGAAATCATCTTACTCAGACTGGCTCATCAACAACAGTATTGCAGAGCTGGTAGCATCCACAGGACTACCTGTAAACATTAGTGATGCCTATCAGGATCCTCGCTTTGATGCTGAGGTAAACCCACAGTTAAATTCCCTTAAAATTTGATGTCACTGAAATGTTATTGTAGCAAAATTAATAGAAGAAAGTGAATTAAATTGGTTTAAGAAATTTCTGTCAGCTACCTGTTATTATGTATCTATAATTTTGACATACAAATTGCTTGCTTTTGAAGACATGTCGTTGCTTATACCAGAGGCATCTTCAGTTCAAGCGGCTGGTGTTAAGTTTCAAACATTTTAAACCTCTATGGGGTGTTTACACTTGGTCATGTATGAGTCAGTGAGGTCATGTGTATTCATTGTTTGCTAACAGGATATAACTTGGGAAGTATATCAGGCTGGCATGAGGTATGCAGTTTGCTGAAAAGACAGATGGTTTAAAAGGTAAATTAGGGAAACATCAGTGTCAGTTTATAACATCTGTCTCTGAGCTGTTTATTAGTTTAGGGTGGCTGTCTTTGCGTTCCATTTAAGATGATTTTGTATCACTGAACACCATGTCTCATTTACAAATCAAATATGAACTCATTGATCTCAGTATGTGTGAATGAGATTAAATGGCCGCCAGTCAGTAGTACTGATGATGCCTCTTGGAAATGTCTTCAAGGACAAACATAAAGTGTAGAATGCCACACTGGATTGTGACTTTTAAGTAAATACTTCTCCCTTTCAAAGGTTTGTTACAGTTTGTATATTTCACTTTTGCAATGCTCTTCTATAGGAGACAAAGCTTGTATGCAAAGTTATACTGTAGTGCTGAAAATATAATTTAATATTGGAGCACATTGTGTTATTTTTAATATTGTAATACTAATGCTGAGACAATATCATACCTTACATTAAGAATATAAAATATGTCTTAAATGCATCAGCATTGGATGCTTTAGTAATAAAAAATACAGTGCAAATTATATTGAAAAGTAGCAGATTTAAAAAACACAAAAAATCAGACAAACAGTTAATTCATTAATTAATTTCATATCTTGTCAAGAAAATAGTGACCATATCTATCACAATTACCTGGAGTCAAAGGTTAGGTGTTTAAATTGCTTGTTTTGTCATATGGAAACACATTTATACTTAAATGAATAGCATACATTTCATATACTGACATACACAGACATATACATGAAACCGCAGTTTTTTTATGATGAATAATGATAAACCTTATTTGTTGCTAGTTTACACTTCCACTCTTTTCAGGCAGATCAGTTCTCAGACTTCCACATCCGCTCTGTGCTTTGTGTTCCTATATGGAACAGCAACCACCAAATCATTGGTAAGTAAACTATGTAAAATAAATCCTTAGTATTTGCCTGCTCTGTGCAGGCAAATACTCCCTGTTTCTGTCCACATGTATCTATGACAAAGTTATATTGTATATTCAGTATTAACATAATGTACAAGCATTCATAATGTAGGTTTCCTTTTCTTTAATTTTTGTTGCATAGTAAAAAAACAGAGGAGAGAGGAGTTTGAGCACATATTCAGCTGAAGCTGCGTATTGTATCTGTGACGGAAATCATGCTGTACATTTACTCCACGCTTAGCAGTGGTGTTCCATACTTATGGCTGTGCTTTTTGTTTGTGAATCAGCCCCAGGGCAACACCACATCGGCGCTTTGATAAATTGTTGATCTCTCGTCTGGTTTTGGTGCTGGATATTTACAGGGAGGAGCAACAATATCAGCTAATATCACTTTACTAAGATCTGATCGTCAGTTTTTTTTTAAGTGGAAAATTATTAGCATGTCTATCATTTTCTGTGTGTGTGTTTGTGATGTCCATGTATATTCACATTTTTGCCTAGGTGTACATTTGTACATTTCTCAGGGAGGGGAGAACAGATAGAATGAGGGGAGAAAGAAACGCAGTATGTGTGGGTGGTACCTGAGGATGTGGAGTGAAAAAACATTATACAAACAAAGCAGCAGGAGATGAAATTCTCAAGTCAAGGTTACATTTAGCAAGAAAATGAATGTTCATGTGTCATCTGCCGAGGTTGCCTCTAACTTCTTCATTATCTAACCACAAGAAGTACTGTTGTGACTAATGATGTTTATTGTCAAATAAATTTTAGCAATATTTGATGAAATTTAGCTTTAATAAATATAGATGGTACTGCTTTTTCTGAATTATTCATGTTTTCAATACCTATAAAGATTAGAGTATAAAGAAATGTTGGATTGGCTACCCTAATAGTAAAACTGAATTGACATTTAGTTTACTGTACTGTATATACTGTAGTTCATAAATTACAACATCGTTGCTGTAAAGTTCATGTTTATAGTTGAACCATTGTTAGACTATAAACGCACTTCCCCTGCAATAGGGCATGATTTTATGTACAGAAGGACTGCTGGGTATATGTCATATTATCTTGTAGTGTGTGGGATTTGGATCTCTCACCTGTTTACACAGCATTAAACCAGCATTTGTACATTTGAATGTGTTCATATAGCTACGTGTGCGCTTAGAACCTGTCTAGGGTGCAGCTGGGATACAAAGGTTCAAATGATTGATGGATGGGGAGTGAGGGAAACCTGACTCGGGCTGCATTTAACAGTATTTGTTTTTGTTGAAGCTCTTTTTGTAGTTTTCAATTAATATATAATAATTTACCATAATTAATTTACTAAAAATAAATATTTTAATTAATTAATCTTTTTATATTTTAATATAATATTTAAAAGTATGCACTGCAGGGCATTATTCCTCCCCCCAAAAATAGGACAGTCTTAACTGGTAATCAGACTAATATAAAGTCTCTCCATAATACAATTAAAGCAAGAGCAAGTTAAAGGATGTGTTGCATTCTACATTTCCTCAGTAAACAGCTCAGTTTACTTCAGTTTAAATACTGTAACACAATAGGAAAATTATCATGAAATCAGCAACTATTACTTATCCCTGTCCTCCCTTGTCTGCTGCTGACGGGGACTCTCTGCCAACAGCTACAGGGTCCTGCTTTGTTTAGAAGTATGACTGTCTCAGTGTCCACCAGAACCTGTTGCACATTAGGTTAGAAGTAGTGCATAAAGTGCAGCACATCCAGCTTTTTACAACTGCCAGCTTTAGGTAAATGTAAACTAACGTGTCTTAGCAGTTAGCGATTAACCAACAAGCTTGCTGGGGCAAACACTTGACAGTGGATGGGGAACGATGGTTACGTATTGTAACCCTAGCTTTTATGATTATCCTGTGCAGCCCTCTGGCTGTAGCATAGCGAGTGTGCCAAAAGTTGCTGCTTTATTGCTCTCATGGTGTGCTCAATTATGTCCGCAGTTGCACTGTAAAAAAGCAGCAATTCTAGCACTTCTTCGGTCAAATTGACCTTTTTTCCCTAAGCCAGCAAGAGGTACTAGTGCGGCCCAAAAAGCCAGAGGGCTGGGCATCATAGTCATAGGGTTACAATACGTAATCATCGTTCTATTTCCTATGTTGCTTGCCCTCTGGCTGTAGCATAATGAATCACATGCTACAGCAAGATGTAGTTCATTCCTCACTAGTGCCATACAACAGCTTGGAGCATAAAAAACAGAACCCTGCTTCACAGCTGGACTGACCCGAACTGTGAAAAGCACAAGGGTCGTGGAGGTCACAGCCGTGAATTCACTGGCAGACAGTGGAAGAGCAGATAGACAAAAGGGGGGTGCCCAGCACTCGATGAGTCTGCTGAGGGCCTGGGGACCAGGATAGAGAGAAAAGACAAAATAACCGCCACCAGAGTGTGCGCTCTGGGGATAAAAACACTGAACTACAGAGCGGGGTCGTGAAACATCTGAACGCTAGAACTGGATGAAAGAGCAAGCAGAGGAAAATGATTCCGCCAGGAAGATGTCCTTCACTGACACCCCTCTGAGCAGCACCGCAGAAGAAGCGATTCGTCTTGCAAAGTGTGCACGGTAGATCAATATTCCTTAAATATGGTTTCAAACAGCCAGTGGGCCAGGCTCTGAGCAAAAGAGGGAGTCCCACAGAGTCCTCCCTGTACTGCACAAAAAAGCACTCGTAACACCATATAGCGGATATGAGTTTCACATAGTAGGATAAGGCACGCACTGGGCACAGTAGATGAGAGGAGGCATGCTCCTCAGAAATGTCAGGGGGCGTGCAGAAACTTTCCAGGGCTATGACTCTCGACCTGATAGAACTGGTCATAAGAATTCGATCGGAGAACAGCCAGACTGCGGTCTCTGCAGATTTAGTGACACTACGGTGAAACTGAAAGGAGAGAGAGGTCACTCACTCTATTAGAGAGAGCAGAGAGTGCAGCATAGAGGTAAGGGCCAAGAGAAGGCCTGTCTTCCATGACAGGAGGCTGAGGGGGACCTGGTCCAGTGGCTCAAACGGGGGTGCTGCCAAGGCACGGAGGGCCAGAGAAACATCCCAAGGAGCGGCCAGGGGACATGAAAGAGGACGTTCATCATCCCACACTGCTTAAGAAAAGTTTCAGAAGGGGATGACTAAAAACAGACTTGTCTGTGAATCCCTCGTGGCATGAGGAGATCGCTGCAGCGTAAGTCTTCACCGTGCTAAAGGATAAGCCCCTGTCCACAAGGGACTGAAGAAAGGACAGAAACCACTTGGCCACTTGGCCCCACCCAGGGCGAAAAGCCTTGGTCAGCTAGGCCCACCCTCTCAGGGGCCAGACCTGGGGGGCTGTCGATCATATGGTTGGCCTGAGACAGCACGTCCACATGCCATTGGAGCTCCCAGGGCAGGCCTGCCAGCATCTGGCAGAGAGCCAGAAACCATGGTGCCCCTACTCACCTCTGGGATACAAGGATGAATGTGAGACCCTCTTCTCTCATGTGGTCCAGCAACTAGGGAATCAGTGGAACAGGCAGAAAGAAACCAGCGCTGCAGCTGTCTCATATGTAAAACCTTCATGTGAGCCGCAGCCATCATGCCCAGCAGTGCAGCAAAGAGTCAGTCGGTGAAGTATGGCAAGCATGATTGGCACATCCACCTCCATGCCCAATTTAGCATGAATTCCAGACATGATAAATGAGCCACCAGATCCACCATCTGCAGGAGAGCTTACTCCCGGGATGGAGCGAGGAGAAGGAGATCGTCTAAGTAGAAATGCAGTCTCACACCAGCAGTGTGGTACTATACGTCCAGGAAAGACAAATACAAAAACTTCCTGTGTTGTATGGCAATTGGAAAGTGAAAATAGCTGTCCTTTAGGTCAACAGAGAACAGCCAGTCTACCGGAGGACCGCGGCTGTCATTAACAAATATGGAAACGGTGGACCACCATGAACTAATTTAATAGTGAGAGATCCAAAATTGGTCTCATTTCCCCAGACCTTTTGGGGACCAGGAAGTACCGGAAGTAATAACCTTGGTTGTCCTCTCCCGGAGGGACCATGCTGATGGCTCCTTTCACCAGGAGATCGGACAGCTCTGTTGAGCAGCACGGTAGAGCACCAAGATGGGATGCAGAAGGCTACAGGATCAAAGTGTCCCTGAGCGAGGCTAGGCCTACCCACCAGGTGTGTCCCTGAGTGACACTCAGCGCCAGCTAACTGGGCACCCGCAGCAGCCCCCTGCTCCACCCAGGGGTATGGGTCATATACAGAGAAAGAATTTTATTGTAACATGTATGTGCAATATGTATATATGCTCATTGACAATAAAGGTTGTTGTTCTGTAGGTGCTGTCATCTGGGCTGAGGATGAAAGCCGAGTTTCCAGGATCCCCATGAAGCTCGGTAGGGAGGTTGCAAACTGGAGAGAATAACCCTTCCATATTATTCAGTCCATCCATTTGACCAACACATACAGCTGCCCTCACTTATCATAACATTCCAACAAGAGGTGTGACGGCGAACAATGTTCGTCTGCCGCTCTGGTTGCAAGCCAACATTTGGCCCTCTCTGCGGTTGCTTGGAGAAAAGAAGCCTGAGCAGACCATGGGGGGCCCTCCACAAAAGGGACAGGACACAGAGAAGACGGGAGGGAATGGCTGTCCATTGGGGGAGCCCCTGCTTTAGCTAGCCCAGGAGAAAGTCTGTTGCATAGAGTGAACTAGTTGGCTCATACAGTTAGCATGGTAGTTAACAATGAGCAGCTGTTATGGGTGGGAGGCACTGGAGAAGCAGACACTGCTGGGTGTGAAAATGCAGGGGTATTTTGGTTGCAGGAAAACTATTGCAAAAACAAGCAGAACAACATTTAGAAAAATAATCAGTCTGTTCACACATGTGCCCCCCAACCTGTCAAAATCTCCTCAGCTTCCAGGGACACTCCAACTGGAGGGCAAGACCATGAACAAGCCAGCTTGCAAGGCTTGGTTTGCTGGCCATGTGATGTCGCCACCTGCTGGTTAAGGGGAGGAAGTGGAGGAGCGGGCTGCCCTGGAGTGCCACGTGAAGTTGCCCCCACTGACGAGGTGGGGCACCGGTGCTTATGTAAACTGTCCTGGCAGTCACACTAGTGACCGGGGTGGTGCCCGGGGTGGTGACTCCATGACATTGCGGCCAATTTTCTCCCCTTCTAACACTGTCTCCATCTCCTTGAGGAGGTGCTGAAAATGGTGGCCAAACAGACCATGGGGGCTGATAAGTCCCTCATGCATATCCTTTCTGATGGCCTCTGGGATGGGAGAGAGATGAAGCCAGACATTCCTGGCAATCATCGTTTGAAGAGGTTGGCGAGGCTCGGTTCCTGAGTCGGGACCGGCAGAAAGCCGTCGTTGGTGAGAACCGCAGATCCTTTTGCCGCCTTCTTTGTTAATTATGCTACAGCTTACAGCCTACAGCCAATCTACACCCAGTCCCTGGCCAGTCTCGCAGTCCCTGCTGCTGAAAAACACCCCCACAATGTGATGCTTCCACCACCATGCTTCACTGTAGAGATGGTGTTGGGCAAATGAAGAGCAGTGCCTGGTTTTCTCGAGACATTTCATTAGAATTGAGGCCAAAAAGTAAATCTTGGTGAAGACGATACAATCTTGTCCTTCACAGTGTGAGAGTCTTTCAGGTGCTTTTTTTTTTGCAAACTCTAAGCGGGCTTTCATGTATTTGTCATTCTAGAACTTTTCCCCAGCACAGGATCTCTCAGAGCTCAGACAGTGACCATGTAGTTCTAGGGCCCATCTCCATTGATTGCTCAGTTTGGCCAGCCGACCAGCTGGTCGTGGAGTCCTGGTTGTGCCAAACTTCCTTTTGAGAATTATGGAGGCCACTGTGCTCTTGGTAACCTGTGGTGCAGCAGATTTTTTTTGTATCCTTCCGTAGATCTGTGCTTTGCAATATTCCTGTTTCCGAGCTCTGCAGGCAGTCCCTTTGACCTCATAGCTTTTGTTCTGATACAGTATGCACTGTTAGCAGTGAGGCCTTCTATAGAGATGTGCGTGCCTTTCCAAATCATGTCCAATCAATTTAATTTACCACAGATAGACTCCAATCTGATATTTTAGTTTTTCATTTTAATAAATTTACAGACATTTCTAAAAAACAAAATTCACATTATGGAGTACTGAGTGTAGATTAATTAGAAAAAAAGAAAAAAGAATTGTAGTCTGCAACATAAGAAAATTGAAAATGTGAGGAGGGGTTTGAATACTTCCTGTATGTACTATCTGTATGTGTGTGGTATTTTGTGATCAAAAATAACACAATGACAATATGTTGCAGCTAAAGGTTATGTGATGGCCACAGGGCTCTTAGCAGCCATTAAATTAGCTCAAGCTTGGGACCACCTATGCTGCAACCTTTCACAAATTACATGACAATTACAGAAAGAGAGTAACATTTGATCTTAGAAGATCCAGCTCTCTAATTTTAACCTAATAACACCACAATTAACATCATTCTTAGTTACTATACTAACCTTTTCGGAGATGTTCAGGTGTACTTTGAAATTTAAATGCATACCTGAAAATGGCAGATTTGTTTAAGCACAGTTAAATTACAATGGTAATGTATTAAGTAATTGCATTTTAGCATAATTTCTTATGCCAGTCTATATATTGTGTTTTTGGTTTATCAACAAAATGTTTTCTGTTTTAATGAGATGGTCAAAGAAGCCATTTAAACAGAAAGCACGGCATTACATTTACATTGCATTTACATCATTGCATTTACATCATTGCGGACAATAAGTTTCCCTTTCAAAAATGTTGATTGAATGCCCTAAGATTTTATTCCCCTTATTTTATACAACTACGTTTCAGACATATGCAGTACGGGGCTCTATGGGTTACTACTAATGACCTAATTTAGTTTGAGACTTTTATAAGAAAATTAGAACTTATATGACCGTGGTGTTTCTTTATATATCTGCTATGTATGGGAAAAGATGTTGTGCCTCTGCTTACATTCCATCAATAATGCATGCTCTTCACTGACATGAATTGTGTGGGTTTGATGCTATGTTAATTAAAGGCAGGCTGTATGAACTAGACCCTCGCCATTATTAAGCTTATTCTATTGCTGTGAAATTTTTTCTGCATGGATTAAATGACCTTGTGTAACAGGTGTAGCTCAAGTGCTGAACAGGCTCGATGGAAAACCATTTGATGATGCAGATCAGCGTCTTTTCGAGGTATTACAGGTTTTATATTTTTTCTACATAAAGCTTGTATTGTATACGGTGTAATAAAACTTTTGCATTTGAATGTTTCTCCTTTTATTCTGTTCTTAGGCATTTGTGATCTTTTGTGGACTGGGCATCAACAACACCATCATGTATGACCAGGTGAAGAAGTCTTGGGCCAAACAATCTGTGGCTTTAGACGTAAGAATACAACATTTGATTTGATATTACATTTTGAAAACAGAAAAATGCAATTTCCTCCACATTATTAGGAATAAATCTTTTTATCCGCTTACATTACTACTCTATGACAACTGTAATTCCTTTTCAGTCTTTACTCAAGTCGATTCTGCACTACTCCTGTTTTTAACTTCAGTTTCCTTTTGTCATATCTCTTTGCTTATTGTGCTTATGTTAGCTTCATGCCCTGGCCCAGATGGTGTCCTGTGCATATTCTCTGCTCTTTTATTTCATTAGCAATAATAGTGTCTTTATTTTCCTTTCCAGTCAATGTATACTGTATGCCGAAACATTTACCCTGAAAAAACAGCAATCAATGACTGCTGTATGGCTAATTCATGACATGTTCTTTATGCTTGACATATTTTTAGTCTCATATTTTAGCATGAATGTACAGGTGAAGAAATTGCTGATCTCTCTTTGTAGATAACCTTCTCACAAAGGTTTTATTGAAAATTAATGAGAGGCAGTGAAAAGCAATCCCTCATCTGCCCTGCAGTATGTAGCCATTCAGCACAACGTTCTTAGATTACAATAGGGAGCTTTCAGGTGCATTATAGTAGTTAGCACCACTCTGTTTCAAGATAGAAGTACAGAACAGAGAGAGGGAGCAATTAAAGAGACACTGAATGAACTAATATGCAGATACTACATTGCTTCTGGCAGCACTGAATAAACATGAGCATTTATGATCAAATAAGCAACAGCAGGTCTGTGCAAAGTATTTCTCTTAGGAAATGAAGAGAACATGGTGATGCAATCAGGGCTGACATTGGTGCTCTTGTTTAATCTGTTCTAGAGGCAAGTGTTAACTTCCTCATCTGGAAGATCCACTGAAATGCATTAATACAAATGGGCAGTATTTTCAGATGTAGCCATAGTTGTGCTTCTCCCAGAGTCTTAGAGGATATCTACATGGTTTTCAGAACCCATTAAGTGGCATTTTGTCATTGTTTTGCAGGTTCTGTCATACCATGCCACTTGCTCCAAGACAGAAGTAGACAAATTCAAGGTAACAGATATTCACAGTCAGCATCATTACATTTGTCTCAGAAATCCATTTATTTATCTCAGAAGTTATTGTACATAATGCAGGGATTCAGTTTGTTAACTATGAGCTCAATGCAGATATTAAAGTCACAAGTCAAGTACTAACATTGCCTACATAGCCAAACCCCAATGTCTTTGCATTGTTGTCTAAAAGCCATTAAAACAAATTAATGACACTCTTGTCTGTATTGTGCATTAAATGCACAGCAATGCACAATTTAAACTCTATTGTGTGAAAGTTGTGAAATGCATTAAAGGAAATGCATTAAATAATTGTTAGACATCTGTTGGTTTTTCTTAAGTCGGGATAGAACATCTTTAATCACCAATGTTTACACCTGTTCAAGTTAGCTTAAAGCTACAGTACCCATTTGTTGATCTGCAATAGTCCAACTAATCCTTACCTTCCCAAATGACAAATGTTAATATGTTCAGATCTGGTGTTTTCTGTTTAGTACAGTCTCTTGTGTAATTAGTATTGTGTATTGTGTATTGTTACAAATGTTTTTTTCATAAAATTATAGAACAAAGCAATAGCTTTAAAGTAGACACATGTTTCTAATACCTAAAAAGTAAACATGCTTTACAAGAAGGTAAAATTAGTATATTGAGCTCATCGTGCATTTGTTTTGCTCATTGACCCTTTAATTAAGATATCTTTTTTCTAATTAAAATTCAATAACTCATTTACTTTAATGACAAATCGAAGGCAACAGAGAGCAATTATTGGCAGCTTGTCTTCTAGACTTCATTCTCTTGTTCTCTGAAAGAAATGCATTATATTACTCCAATCAATAGTCATTTTCAATGCATCATTTATTTTGATGAAAAAAATTAATGTATCTGCATTTTTAATTGGCATGACATTTCTAAAATATAGATGTGACCTAATTCTCCTGTGTAGGATTTTCCCCTGTGGCCATTACTGCAAAGTAGGAACCCCGGTTTTTGTGTGATCTTTCAGCCCCCTTATCCAGCCTTGTGCTCTGATTTCTGTGCCTTTTCCACACTTTCTATCATAACTGCTCTGCATATGGACCCTCAAAGAGTACATTTGACTGGGATTCCACTAAAGTGCAAATGGCAGTTGCAAAAACAGTAGCTGACATTTTGGGAATTAAGAGAGAGACAAAAACCTGCTGACCATTTTTGAGCAAAACATTTGGCTGTGGTGGCTGTTAGTAAAGAACGGATTAGAGGAGACAGAAAGTACTGTACTGAAACTGGATTGTAACACAGATTGTAACAGAGCAATGAAATGCAGGTTGCCCTGCATGAAGTGGTTGTGTTCTAAATGCTGACTATAACCAGAAATGACAAATCTGCTCATAGTGCTCATTAGACCAAGACAAGACTTGACTTTCTTCAGTATGAATATGGAATCATGTATGTGAAATCCATTTTTGCTTTAGTTTGAATAATAATGAAAAAAAGCTGTTGATTATTGCTATTACACAACTGTCAATGAGCTGGGAAAGTAAACCACAGTGAAATTCTTCATTATAAAGCTCTTTCATTATAACCCTCTCCAAATGAGTCCTCAGAGTCTTAATTACCATGTCTCTATATTTCCATGTATCATCTGAAAAACAGCATTTTCTGACCTTTACACCCTCTTTTGCTCTCTGAACTCATATTCTCTTTCTTTATGTTTTATTCCACCACAATGAAACAGGCTGCTAAAATTCCACTGGTTTCTGAGCTTGGCATTGATAAGTTGTCCTTTGACGATTTCTCTCTGGATGTTGATGCCATGATAACAGCAGCTTTAAGGATGTTTATGGAGTTGGGAATGGTGCAGAAATTCAAGATTGACTACGAGGTAAGACTTCTGAGTTTCTTTGTCTCTTTCCTCTGATTTCTCAACTGAATTTGAGCACTGTTCCTTTTGTATCCTCACAACGACTGTTGACCTCTGTGCTCATCTCTTTTCATGTTTCCTCCACTAGACACTGTGCAGATGGCTGCTGACTGTCAGAAAAAACTACAGAATGGTCCTCTACCACAACTGGAGACATGCCTTCAATGTCTGTCAGTGCATGTTTGCCATGTTAACGGTAAGGATCCTGCTAACTGCAGATCAATAGATCAGTTTTAGTCAGACAGGTAATGATGATTTATATAGCATATAAATTTGCACTCTGATGGAAGACTAAGCTACAATGAGGAGCCTTCTCCCCCTTAATGAACATATATGGATTTATTTATTTTTGTCCTTTTGACTCATTCTGTAAGTTCTGGGTGGCCACATCAGGTCATTAGTCCGCATGTTGATTTGGCACAGATTTACTGTGCCGGATTCCCTTGGGGATGGACTGTTGGGGGTTCGATGTCTTGCCCAGGAAAGACATGGCACAAACCTCCAACCCTATGGTCAGTGGGCAGCCACTCTACCAACTTGGCCACTGCCATCCCTACTTTAAAACAATGACTTTGAAAAACGAACTCCATTACATTAATTTGACAGCAACTGTATAATTATGAATTAGTTTATAAATTTGAATAAAACAATAAGTAAGCTTACTGACATATTACTGTTCATTGTTGGATTTATCAATTGATTAAACCAGTGGTTCCCAATTCTTTGAGCTCAGACCCCTCAAAAAAGACACCATCTGCTTGGGAAAATTTTCTCACCTTTAAAAAATGATTTCCCCTCTGAATTTCTTTAGATTGTTTCATTTTAATAACTGTTTTGGATTCAGAGAGATATAAATGACTAAACTTTATTCAAGTGCCTGACACCTAGGTTGGTATGTTCTGAATTAAATAACAGTGTACAGTAAAAAAATAGTTGCATCAGCAATAAAATGCTGATCATGAACAGTCTACAATGTATTAGTAGTATAAACCTGATCATCTGATTTTAATGATGCATGTATAATGCATGTATAATGTCTGCTTTTAATTTTGATATTGTGCATTAAGTACATTTTGCTATTGATTCTTGATGTACTTTTGTATTTCTATAATTTTTATTTTATTTTGACAGTCAATTTTTGTCTTAAAAGTGTTTTTATATGTTTGGTTGGTAGTTTTATTATAAGTGAATTATATCAATAATCCTTGCTGTTAGCATGAAGTGAAAATTGTCAGGTGAAAAACAACACCTGCACAAATATGTGCAAATACTGACATTACTAACTAGCTGTTAGCCAAACATCAGTCATCTAGTGCTAATCAATAAGTATAACATAAGTATTTTTTGTTTCCCTGTTATTATTAAAGGTATTCCATCATACATTTCTGTTTGGCCTGTGTTCAAATCAGGCCAAACAGAAATTAAGTTTAAATGCTGACTAAGTATACACATATCCAATTGTGCGCAGAGGCAAACTAGAGATGTTTGTTTGAATAGAGTCTCCAAGAGAATTACTTCATGTAATTCCAGCAGGCCTTGCTCTTTAGGTCCTTGGGGCAACACACTCTCACACACTTCTATATTCACACACGATGTAGTTCATTTAATCAAGTACAGCATTAATGCATGGTGTCCCATCTGAATTGATTATTTGCAAAGGGAAATGAAATTGTAACGTGTAAGCTGTTCTGGGCCCCTCCACTCTACTGCCATGTGTTTTAATGAGTGGGCTGAGGGCCATGCTATCTTTGCTGCTATCCCCATGATGACCTATAGTGACTCACTCAGCACATGGCCTCCAGAACTATTCATCCAAGCCATAAATCTCCCTATGTGACTGTTTTACTGCAGCCCCACTGGCATTTTAGGGAGATACGGCTTTTTAGGAGGATGCAGTGTTTTCCATTTTTATTCAATGTTCTCCTCATAGTTTCATATAATATGAGAATAGGAGATGTGGCTCAAGTGCTCAGATTACGTATGTATGTATTTTGTGTGTGTGTGTGCTTACTCTCCTCTGTGCTAATCAGACGGCAGGCTTCCAGGAAACTCTGACAGAGGTGGAGATCTTAGCTCTTATTGTAGGCTGTGTGTGCCATGACTTGGACCACAGGGGCACCAACAACGCTTTTCAGGAAAAGTAAGTTTTCCCGCTTCCTCTTTCTCTGTGCCTCTGCCCTACACCCACCTGCAGCAGTCTGCAGTAGTCAAGCCCAGATCAGCAAGAGTCAAGTGGCAAGTTGTATAATGCTTATATAAGGGTCTGCTTAACAAAGAAACTGTAAACACCGCTGACTCTGAACACATTTAGATCACTGGGTAAAAATGCCTGAAGTTGGTGTTCTCTGCCCTTACTAAGGTTAATATAGTAAACGCAAGCTGAAACCATGACAGAAACAAGGTGGAAGAAAAACATAATCATGAGCTGAACAGAAATGAGTGCTAAACAAAACAGTC
This sequence comes from Channa argus, assembly GCF_033026475.1. Classification (NCBI taxonomy): domain Eukaryota; kingdom Metazoa; phylum Chordata; class Actinopteri; order Anabantiformes; family Channidae; genus Channa; species Channa argus. The sequence goes on from NC_090205.1 coordinate 14,502,199, forward strand.
ATGTCACGAGATGGTGCTATCCAGCTGATTGACTGGCTCCCATGTGCACCCTCTTGAAGTGTTGGTGTTGACGTTTTTATCACGTAAACTGTCAAAGTAGTTAGAGTTTTTGTTTGTTAATTTAAGATAAATTGTCTGAATTTAGATCACTGTTGACTTGGCTACTGTAAAATTACTTTAGGATGACAGAAGACAAAGGATGTAATAAAGCTCTTGTAGCCAATACGAGCTTTTCGCAGTAAGCACTTCACAATTGTAACAGAATATCTGAGCCTTTAGTTTATTACTATAGCAGTGTGTTTCATCTTCAGCAGACAATGTAACATTTTGCATTTCCTTATGCATGCCTGCATATTAGAGTTTAATCAGAATTTAATTTGGGTTAAAGTTGAGATATGCTTTATTTAAGATTAATCCAATGACATAGTGTATGAATTGCTTATAACTATCATAGCTTGTACCCAGTCCACCAGATTAAGGCATAAGAAAATAATTTGACTAATTCATGTATGCTTAAACAAATCATATTCAAGAGCATTACAAATCTGTATTTACATCATTGTAAAAAGTGTATGCAATTGTGAAGAAGTTGCTTACTTAACATTTAATGTAAACACACTCAAACATACTCTATAGCTAAACATCATTACTTTTACCTTGTAATTTATTGTTTTATTACAGATCCCAGTAATGAAAACCGTATTAGCATCTGAACACTGAATCTTCTCATCTAAATCTAGAAAAGACACTAAAAACAACTTAAACATTTGCTCACACAAAGCAGACGAAATCAATCACTAAAATTTCTAAACTAAGTAATTTTAACTTTAAAACTGAAAGACAATGGATATGGCTCACTTACAGCACACAATATATACTCTCATTAGTATTTCCTTTCTCCACATTTAATTATGATCATATTGAATGTTGAATTTCAGCTGCAGTTCAGCTTGGGACTCTCCGGGTTCCTTTTTTATTGAGCCAATAGTTGCCAACAAAGTGCAGAGCGAATTGGTGAGGACAGGCTTTGTTTCTCAGTATGTTTTGAATCCTAATTACGTTATCCTCTTCTTTCTCCCTGTGTGTTGTACTGTGTGTGTGTGTGGCAGGACGGGCTCAGCCCTTGCTCTGCTTTATGGGACTTCTGCTACATTGGAGCACCACCACTTCAACCATGCTGTTATGATCCTGCAGAGTGAGGTGCACTATGTTATTAAATCTGCTGCAATGCAGTTAACATGCAGGTTCTTCTGATATCTATCACTGTACTTTGTGATAATGCATTACATTACAATAGGTATTGGGTGATCTCAACCATTTTCAGCAGGACTTTTAACGATCAAACACTTTTCCTACATAAAAATTCCATGTTTTATACTTATTTTATGACTGAGCATAGTTTTCAGTAATGACTGCAATGACCAAAAACAAAATGAGTTTAATTTACTTGTACACGTGTGCAGGTGCCTAGGAATTTAGTACATCTAGCTTAAATTAAAGGAGCCTAACACAACAAGATTTTAGATTTTACAAATAGGTTAGACAAAATAATAGAAACAGCTGTTCTACAGCACGGCAAACTCTCTCCTCTAAAATAACCATACGCTTGTGTGAACATCTCTGCAAATATTGCCAATACATACCAAACTCTTTAAGCTCTTGTCAAATAACCTAATGTAATGTAACCTATGTCTATAGTGTACCAGAGATTGGATAAATAGGGTGCAGTTACTTGCCTGTCTGTTCATGTGTGCCACGGTATCCCTATTGCTTTTTTTATTTCTAATTGTGTAAATTAATCAGAATGTTGAAGTCCATTTAATATTAACAGTTTACAGGCTTACTGAGCCTGAAGGTAATCACGTGGTGCCTCAGTGTCTGCTGTATGTGAGTAACTAAACAAATAGCTCATGCTCCTCACAAATCCATGTAATGACAGAGGACATAGATTTGTTGGTAATTGGTTGAGAGAAAGATTTTAGCAGGTGACTGGGTTTGCATGAATTTTTAAATAAAGATATTTTGAGAGAAAAGCTGAGACGAGGCTTAGCAGGGTAGATTCCAGTGGATTCATTTTCCTGGTACTGACAACATAGTAACCCAACAAATGTTTGGTTGGAATATCAGAATGGTGTCTTTTGATAGTGAGGTTGAGCTGTCACTGTCCTATTATTATATAAATGAATAGAATGGCAAAGAGAGCTTAGGATTCAATCCCCCAGCTCATACAAATGATTAATTAAAATGTAAACTTTTAACTGTCTCTCCCTCCATATCTCTTTTTCCTCTTGTCAGTCTCATTGTTTTTTACTCCTCCCTCCTTCATCCATTACAATTTGTGACAAAATGATAAAAGACCTTTTTGTGTCTCTGCTGTAACTTGGTTAATTTATATGGAAACAGACGAGCTGAGACAATCTTTAAGCTACTATCAACATTCAAAAGAAAAACAATGGTCATCCAGCTTTAAGATCTTGTTTAATTTCTGCAGATCATTATCATTTTCTCATTCTTGTCTGATTCTGTGATCATCTCTAGATTGTTTTTTCTGCAGACTCTCCATCTGTTGAAATTATCCTCTAGAGGAGGGCGCCTAAGTGTTGAACAAATGTATATTAAATGATGGCAAGAGGCCTGTTTTAATGGTAAAGACTCTCAAGTGAGGGATGATGCTTACTTATTAAGAGGTGCTTAAGAGTGACTGGCTTCTCTGCCCCTCTACACTGAACCATTCAATTTTATTGCTCTACGGTTCTTACCACTAAGATCTAATGGCAAAAAGGCCTTCTTAATAAGAGACTTTGTAAACACAAACTCTCGCCTTGTACACTCATTCAGTGCTCTGTATATAAAGTAGATACTAAATAGTTTATATTGAGAATGTGAAAAGTTTTTGTACACACATTACAGGTGACACTTTGCATAATGGGAATTTCCATCAATAATATTGTTTGTAGAAATGTGAGAATCTTTGAGGGCTAGTGTACAGCATAGTATATAGGCGGGATTACAACCAGTGATATTAGAAGCAGTGTGAAGCAATGTAAAGCACTTTGAGTGCCAATAGGTAGAAAAGAGATATATAAGTGCAAACCATTTACCATAATTTAATATGTACTACAGCATTTGCATGTTGGTTCACTGTCATTGCTAACAGGGACACTTAAGTCAAACAGAACCATTTGTAATGGTAACACCTGTTTTTGTCTGTAACACTTCATAATGTCTGCTTTAAACTAGAACCAGAGCTGCTCCTTTAATCTTGTGACAGCTGATTTTATTTAGCCAATAGCAAAGTTTTTCACTAAAGCAGAAGTGAATTGGCTTTAACCTGATGTTGCACCCGAGGAAAACTTGCACTGATGAGATGGAGAATGACAGAATATTCAAATCACTGAAACTATCAGAGACATGGGCAGCAATTGAAGGTATGGAACTAGGCTATAATTTACAGTGTACTAAAAAAGTATACACAAACCATTTTGGGACAAAAACATACATAACACCTGTATGGTTATTTTGACATCTATAAACACAGTGCAACAACAATTTACCTGTTTGCAAAGTAAATTGTGATAAGTGGTTTATTTTCGGCTGATAATTTAGAGTAAAAATGAAGTCAAATTGTACCGTATCAGGTTTTTTAAATTTATTTTAAGGACTTATGATACAACAGTAATGTCAGCAGTCTAATATAATGGTCAATCGATTGATGAAGGAAAAAATAGCCCCTAATTTATGGAACAAATCATATATGTTTTGTTAAATAAATGTTACTCTTCATTCCACATGTCTGTGTGCAGTTAAACACAATATCTCTATTTGTCTCCACAGGGTCACAATATCTTCTCCAACCTCTCATCCACAGAGTACAGTGACCTTATGCAGCTGTTAAAGCAGTCGATTCTGGCCACAGACCTCACACTTTACTTTGAGTATGTTCTGCTAAACACAGTGCTTATTAAACTGCTAAATCGCCTTAGTAAGACGTCCTCTGAGTCTAATGAGACAGTAACTGTTACTCAGCCTGTCTGTGGACAATATTTACTGTATGTTGGTAGGCTTCTTTTAGGTAATACCGCCCCCTTGTGGATTTCATGTCATTTACACCTGTATTTACAGATTTTCTGTTTACCTTTAGGAACAGAAACACCTTTTTTGAGCTGGTCAACAAGGGGGAGTACAACTGGAATGTGAAGGCGCATAGAGACATGTGCAGGTAACAAGCTGCACAATAAATAGTGTCTTTGTCTCCTGATTTGTTGTGTTAAGTCAATATAAATACTAGATAAAATAAACCTGTTTGCCTGATTTCCTCTCAGATCAATGATGATGACCGCATGTGATCTTGGTGCTGTCACTAAACCTTGGGAAATATCATGCAAGGTGAGTAACAACTTCTGTTGAGATTAATAATTATAATAATTGTTAGTTGCAAAAACCCTCTTTTCTGATTTTTTTTTTAGGTGGCTGAGTTGGTGACTAGTGAGTTTTTTGAGCAAGGTGACAGAGAGAGATCAGAACTTAAACTCACACCCTCTGTGAGTACATCGAACAATCTCTTGTTTCATGCTTTTGCAGTTTGTTTCACCTTCATGACCTCCATGAGTTGATGAAGCTGAAGATATATTTTCTCTGTAGTTTCAAACATAGTGACTGCGTAGGAAACATGAGAGCTTGTGTCTCCTAGTGTGAGAAAAGTGTATTGTCAGCTTGACCGCTCCACTGCCTCGCTGCTGTGGACAGTGAGACAGTTTATTTTTAAAAAAGCTCCTCCTGCAGAGGATTCAAAGCAGTACTGACCTTTCTATTTATTCAGCCGTAAACACAGGAGGCCTTTTGGTGTAGGCTGTAGCCCAGATAATAAATTGTCATTATTTTTCTCACATGTGTAAAAATAGCATAAACATAAACAACAATAGGAACAGACTTTTGGCCCTAATTAAGATGCTCGTCTTAATTCATACCACATTCATACTCTTCTCACAACTCCAAAACTGAAAGCACTGTCTGTTTGATAGAGGAGTTTTGAAAAATGAACTGTGTTGCATTTTTTTTTAAGATGAAACCAACGGTTTTCTGGGTGCAATTAAAGGTTGTTGACTAATCGAGCCAGGCCACATTGCCTCCCTCTGAAATAACTAATGCAGTAGCCTCAGGTCTGCTGCTTGTGTCGAACCGTTACCACTGTGTGTGGGTGTTGGAAATTAAATATTAACTTCTAAGTCGTAGCCCAGTAACTATCTCCAAAGCACAGCCTCAGTAGAGCCTCTTAAGTTGATGGTGCAGAAGAATGAGGGAGAATAAAAAAAATAGGTGAAATAAACCCAACCATTCTAAGAGAAAGAGACATATTGTCTCTTAACACTAACAGCAGCACTTTAGGGACTGTAAGCCTGACTTGTAGCCTAATATTGAGCAGAATCAAATTTCTTCTTTGTTTTTCCAGTGCAAGCACGAATAAGAGTGAAACTACATTCTGTCTTTTGTTTTTTAGGCCATCTTTGATCGAAACAGAAAGGACGAGTTGCCAGGGCTTCAGTTGGAGTGGATTGATGGAATTTGTGCGCCACTGTACGAGGTAACGCTTTAACCTTCAAGCCTTCAATGTGTGCCACTTGTCACACATCCGCCTCTGACATCAGTAGTCACTGTCCTTCCTCAGCTATTGTGCCCCACTGACGCCAGCAATGAAACTGTCATCAACAACTATTTAACTTTCTCTTCCAGCCACAGATTTGTCACTAAAAAAGAAATTCCTGTTTTTATTAAAAGCTCTAAAACAAGTTCTTTTCAGAGTACCAGAATGAGTGGGCACTTTCTGACTGCAAGAAAGCTCAGAGGCAGTGGAGTATGTGAATAGAGCTGTGATGTTAGTCGGGTTAAATCCCCTCACTAAGACAGTGTGCTTTGGGCTTCAGTGCACAGTAATGAAATAAGGGCTGACTCTTGACTGTGTGCTTTTTATGAGACTCCCTGAACAATAGGTTCATTTAATTGTAGGATACTGGATCAGCATATACAGCATCAGAGTCAGAGCTTGTGGTTATATTTCCGGGAATTAATGGAAATCTATACAGTGTCCTTGCTGGTATAGTAATCTGTGTGCGTGTGTTTGTGAGTGACGTCAAGAAAGACTCACCCGCCCCTCCCACTGCTGGCAGCAGCGGCTGTGTGGGAGGAAGAAGGCGACTGACTTACTGAGGAGATCAGGTCTGTTAAGAGATCAGGCGTGTTGCAGGCAATTTCATGAAAGTCAAAAAGAAGAAGAGTTGTGAAAGGAGTCATGTATGAAATTGTTCATTCATTATTACAGCACTGGCTGATTTTCTCTGATACTGTGCTGTTAAACCACACAGTAAGACCTTCTTTCTTTTTAGTGACATATTAAACACATTACTCTTAGCCATCATGAGCAGAAATAGAACCATAGATCATCTTCACTTCTATTGAATTATCCCAGGATCAGTGTGAAAACTTAGAGCAGACTAATCTGTGCCAGGCTCTGGTTTTACCATTGTTACTGTCTGTGTAGGGTAGATAAAAAGCATCAAAGCAGTGTGTGTTGTCTGCGTGGGGGGCTTGTCTCCTCACTGCCTCGTGTAAAAGGCTGATGTTTGGAGAATGCAGATATGGAGCTCACGATCATGCTGCTCCCTATTAAACTTGCAAGCAGGAGAACAGAGGAAGTTCAGAGGCGGCAGGGTTTTTGTCCGTGGGTGGAAGGGATCTCATTCTTGATCTCGCTGATCTTCTCCTGGTGGTGGCTCGCTACTTTGTCTGCATTATGTAACCCTCCATCTTTATACCCCAACATATGCTGCTCTCCCTTTCCTCTTCTTCGGAGTCTGCCTCAATGGAATAATGATGCTACACAAACCAATGACGGAAGCAGAAATATGGACAAACATTATTTCAAATCATGGAAATAAAAATCTATATTGTGCTTTTATGTTGTTCGGCAGCGCAGGGAATCAGCATCATAATTAATTTCACACATGTTCTAGAAGTTACAATAATATGAATGACTGAGTCACACAATATTGCATATTTTATCATCTTCATCAAAAATCTGGTCAGTGGTCAGAAAGCATATTTTCATAAAGAAAGTAGACTGAACCTGGCCACACTATAGAGTGTTTCTCCAGTCGACCACCTACACAAGTTTCAATTGTACGTATTAGTGAATACACGTTCTGAATATAAATCCTTCTCAAAACTGTGTGTAAAGTTCAGCTAATTGGCAGCTTTTATTAGATGATTCTTCTACAAAGTATTACAACTGATTGTTCCTTTTCATCTACACAATACACAATTCTCAGTCCTGCTGTATACTACTTCAATACATATTTATTTAGGTAAGATAACTCATTGTGTGTGTGTGTGTGTGTGTGAGTGTGTGTGTGTGTGTGTGTGTGTGTGTGTGTGTGTGTGTGTGTGTGTGTGCACTGTATGTGGTAAAGAGTAAAAGAACTCATTATTTTGAATGTGAGGACCATACCCACATGTTAAATTTCCATATGAAGCAGAGCTAATGAAACAGTAACTTATTATACTGATTTACCCGGAAATCCAACGCAAAACTAAAATCCTTCATCTTTCAGGTAATTTATTTAAACGGTGGATAACAACTTTGACTACTCTTCCACTTACAGTTAGACAAAAAATGACAAAGGAATCTCAGTCATACATGTGCTTCTAATCTTAAGAGAGCAATCATTTAATGGTCTGCAGCTATTAAATGATGGTGTGTTGCTGTTATTATAGTCACGTGTCCTTTGTATTCTTTCATGTTTTTCATATAGTGCAGTAGTATAATGTATTGCTTTTATTGCCTAAGTTTGTGACTACCATGCATTACTAACCTATTCAAGTCCCACAAAAAAAAGCAGACAATCTTTAAAAAAACTGGACATTTGTAAAACAAATCTGTTTGACCTTGGGGTTTAAGATCAAACGATAAATATACAACAATGCTGAATGTTCTGGAAAAAATAAAAAAACTTCTGGTGTACTGAGCAACGCAGGCACAACAGTTTAATATAGGAAAACAACAACAGCTGACGACAGAAGCATTGTGAGAGCTGTGAGGAATAACACAAAAAAAGAGTCAGTGACAAAACCGACTGCCTCCACAGAGCAGGGCGCGAGCAGAAATAGAGACTTCATAACAAAAAGTGCAAAAATCTCATCAGCAGTAGAATTCAGACAGCCAGGTTGGACTGATGAGACAAAGATGAACCCCTGCCAAAGTGATGGCAAGGCCAAAGTGTAGGAGAGAGGCTGTGCTCATGACCGAATGGGCAGAAAGCAGTGAGTCACAGACTTGCAGTTACTGCAAACATGGCATATAAAACAACATTTTGAATTTTATTTCCTTTCATCTAATTTAAGATGCATTTGCTCACTTAAAATTCAAGCGGGCTACAATCCTGAACTTACTATCCTTTCTTCTTAACCTAAATGTCTTCAGTGTACAGCTAAGACAAATCAATTGCTGAACACAAGTATATGAACACTTCCATCGTGACCATGTTAACATGCTGCTGTTTTCATTGTAAGTCAATGCACTGCTGTCATTGCTATGTCATTGCTATCATAGCTGTGGACTCTTCGATCTCAAACAGAGAGATGTCAAACATCACCTGGGTACTAGCTGTGACTGTTAGGAAATTCATGAGAGCATGAGAGGCACGAACTGACCTGCTACTTTTGGTGGTGTTTTTGTTTTGTTTTGTTATTTCATGTTTTTTTTTTTTTATCTTCATTTTTCTCTCTCCCATATTCATTTCTCTCTAGACTCTGGTCCAGTTGAATCCCAAACTTCAGCCGATGCTAGAAATGATCAACGTTAACAGGGGCAAATGGGAGGAACTGAATAAGAAGAGACAATGTGGCCAGAGTGTGTCTGCGAGCCCCTGCAGTCGCGACAGCACAGAGACCAGTGGCTGCCCAGGGGCCAAAACTGAAAACACACCCTGCTGTAGCAGCAATACTGATGGTTCACCACCTACACCTGTTAGTTAGCTTCTGGTGCCACCTCCGAGCTGATCTCTTAGGCTTCTTTCCTCTTAAAATGCAGCCTGCTACAGAGGCAGTGCAGTGCATGCAGAGGTTCTTGGGCTCTGCTCCAGTTCGCTTTTGCTACTAGACACTAGACTTGAGACTTTCCTTTAGACTTGAGTGCGGCGCTGTCATAGAGGTCTTTCTGCTCCCTTCGGTCTTCCTGTGCTGGAGGGCTAACAGAGCTCAGTTTGGCCAGCTTGTCAGAACTGCTACAAATCAGCTGATGAAACCATGTCAGAAAGAAAACTCAAACCACCGTGTCTACATGTCAAACCAGTGACTTAACACTAACCATTGCACAGATTTGCCACCCAACAAGGCATGGAAAAAATTGGTGAGGAATGTTTGTCTCTACTTTGGGTCAGTTTGCTCTCTTAGCATTTTGTCTGGAGTAACATATTTTTAGTAGATTTGTAATTATGCTATTTTGTCTGAAACTGTTTAAAACTACAGGTTGTTTAAAAACTATAAGCTGAATTGTAATATAGCTTTCTGAAGGATAAAGGTGTGTTGGAAAAGCAGGACCTGTGACAGTGCTTGCAATGCAAACTGAGTGCTCTGCTCCTTCCCTTCCTGTGCCTTGTTTTAAGATCCTAATGAAAAATGCATGGCCTCCTCACCAGGATTCTTAGAGGGTAGGAAAATCCATGTTGATCCATGACATATTTTTGCCACACTTTGTAAAACCAATGAGTACAGTTATGTCCTGATCCCACATTCCCTACAAAGCATTAGCATTATGTAATGCATACGGAAAACTATTTTGCCCAGTTTTATAAATGCAGGGTTTCACTTGTGTCTCTCGTTCTCTTTCTCTCTTTCTCTCTTTCTCTCTCTCTCTCTCTCTCTCTCTCTCTCTCTCACACACACACACACACACACACACACACACACACACACACACACACACACACACACACACACACACACAATGTGCCTTGATAAAGTTGTTCTATAAGTCATTTCATCTACTGATTGATTAAGCTACACTCAAAACAACTGCTCAGATCTTTCAAAAATACACTTATTTACTTCCTGGTGGAGACTTTGAAATAAGATCAACATTGTCTTGAGTGTAAATAATGAATCTTAAGCTAAACTCAAAAGCTTGTTAGCTTAACATAAAGATTTAAAATGTAGGAAACGGCGAGCCTGGTTCTATCCCAAGGAAATGAAATTGCCCACCAGCAGCTTAAAAATTAATTTATTAGCAATTTTCGTGTTTTTTCAAACTACAAAGTTTACAATTGGCAATGGATAATTTTACAAGATCAAACTGGTCAAGCTCTTATTCTATGCCCTGGAAACATCTTCCACACAGGAGACATCATAATATTTGCTTAACTGCTCCTTCTCCTAAACTAAACTTTGACAAGTATGTCTTCTCAGAATAACAAGTGGCACTGAGCAAGGTTTACCTTCTTGTGGGTTTTGACAGTAAGTCAGAATTTCTCATATACATTTTAGTAAATTTGTAACGCCTTTGGGCAGAGCCAGGCTTGCCATCCCTCCCACTATCCAATTTTTAGAGTAAGTTATAAGTTTGCTATAGCTTTTTTTAAGGGGCAGATATGAGAGTGGTATCTTCTTCTATTTAACTTTCCACCAGAAGCAAATTATTCTAAAAAATGTAAACATCTAGCATCTATAACTGGCCTTTTCTCAAAAATATTACCTTAACTTTAAACTTTAAGCTTTTCTAATCCAGAATACTGAGACACTGAACCTTTTAGTACTGAAGTGCCCATGTATTAAACTATTATTTTCTTTTTATTATACATACTAGTTTTTTTAGGTGGGAAAATGCCTTAGGAATTGTGTTGTAGCTTTGTTAACTGGAGTTTAAAATGTGACTTTGCACTTTGTTGGCATGGATTTATGTGCTCTACTGTATTTTATTGGAAGAGCTAAATGAAATCAATTTGACAAATTTTGAATTGCATGTTTTATGCAGTATTAAATTCCACCACTTGCTAAAGATGTAGCAAACATGTGAGCCAACAAGTACCTCGTATTTTGAGCTTCGTCGGTAAACACATTATCTCACCAGAAACGCATGATTTAAATTCTATTGCATCATGTTACGTAATTTATCAGTACTTCTGTTATATTTTTCTATTAGGTCTCCAAATGTGGGTAACTTCTACTCGTACTTTTTGCATTGTAACATGCTTCTTGTATTTCTTATTTCCTCTCCCAGTTTGAACTCTGGATTTGTTTTCAATGGGCTAAACTGAAAGAAACCTAAGGCATGAAAAGGCAAGTTGAAATAAAAATGTGCTGCTACATTTGCTGTGGTCTACTCAGACATCAAACTCCACAGTGTTGATTAATTTTGCCTCCAACTAATGAAATAACTATGTACAACTATGTACACAACACAATATTAAACAGCTTTGACCTATTTATTACTTAATTTTAAGTGAAACAGTTATTTGAGGGGTTTTGCTTATAACAAGGAATTGCTACTTCTAATGTAGAAAAGGGTCTAAATCTTTTCTCCATGACTGATTCTGCTTCTCGGTAATTCTCCTGGTGCAGTGCTGACCTCAAGTGGACAAATGTATATTTACCCACAAACTGTTTCTCAAGGAAATACAGATAATAACAGAATTTCATTGAGATTCAATTAATTAAAAATGCTTATAGGAAAGCAAATCAATCAGACAGGAATACAAACCAACAAGAAATTGGGAAATAACGGCAAATACTGTATCTGATCAAAATTAGACAACTTGAAAGATATTTTAAGAAAATACTGATAAAGAATAAATCCTTTATGTCTTTTTTATACCCATGATCACACAATACTGGGTATTAAACTACAGTGAGGAGTTAAATAGCTGCAGTGTATCATCCAAGGTTGAGCTCTATTGCTGTTGATAGAAGGGAGTGATGTCAGCAAGGCAGTGTGTGGGTGGCAGTGTGGGGGAAGGTGACTCCCAAATGAGCCTGTGTGTAGAAAAAAAGAAAAAAAATAGCAAAACATGGAAATTTTAAAAACTTCTGTGAGCTCAGAGTAGTGCAGGTAAAGGGAGAGCAAACCAAAAACCTGCTGTCAGGCTCTTGTTGACCCTCTCAGCACAGCCTGACAACATGAATAAAGGCTTTACGGTTAAGGAGCTGAATAGGAAATGCTGTATGGAGGGGCGGGGGTTGGTGTTGTTTTAGTGCTTAAAGAAGAATCAACATCGAGCTTGTTTTAGTTCAATTTATTGCACAAACAGCATTGACAAAATGTACTTGGGTGTTACTACAGTGTTAAATGGAAAAGAACAAAAGGTACATTCATAACATTCAAAATCTCTCACACGTTTTTGACACGGGTCAGATGTCAGGTCCATAATGAGTCCTTTTATTTGGGGAAATATCATGAATTAAAAAGGACAAGGTTGTCCAGGAAACTGAAGCTTAAAACAGAAGGACATAAAAAGGCAGGATTTCTCAGCAAACAGCTCTCTTAAAGCTTAATGTCACTTCCAAACAAGTGGTCAAACTGTAACACCTCACACCATCTGTTCCATAAACCTTTTCCACAGTACAGATACACTAACAAGTCTTTCTGAGGAACACCAACTGTACGATGGAGAAATTAACTCATGAACTTTAACATAACATAATGTAACAGTTTATTTGAAGGTTTTGCACATGTAACAATCACAAATACCTACATTATACAGCTTTCTTGCATATGTAGATTAAAAATCTAGATCAGCTGTGCACGAAGTAATAGAATGTGTGTTACAGTCAGTGTTACACATAGTCAAACAGATGTTTACAGTACAGTTGCATGGTCTGATGCATTGAGTCTTTGGTACATTGTGAGCACCGGGATACCGAGGCCTTAAATTCCAAACGCAATCATACAGAAGCAGGCATTATCGACAAACGTGATGGCTTTTAAATCCACTTCACTTTCTAAGTAACCCATGCAAGGTAAACAATCTCAGTACATATAATAAACACACAAGTATCTCTCTGTGTACTCCTACTGTATCTCTTAAGATTCTTAAAATTTAGTGGGCAGAGTGTGGGGCTTATTCAAACGAGTTTGTCTGTAGAGACACGCACACACACAAACAAACAAACACACAGTTAAGAAAAAGTCTCTTGTGGCAATACAGAAGGAACTAAAGGCATGAGGGCATGAAATGGACAAACGGGAGACACTGAAAACATCGTGTCCAAATGTGTTTTTGGACAAAAAGGACTCACTGGGAGAAGGCAGACAGAAGCTTTATAAAGGCACAGAGCTTTAGAAAGCGTATTCACTTTGAACTTACCACTAAAGAAGTGCCACACACACACACACATAAGGAAATAAAACGAATGTAAAAAGGTTAACTGTGTTGGCAAATGACCAAAAAATAAAATAAAAATAATAATAATAATCATCATCAAGGTTTTGTTGCATCATATCAGGTTGCATCCTGACCTTGCTCAACAAGCCAAGGTCACAACAGCGAAAATAAGCTTCAGTGTTAATGACAATGATTGTTATAGCATGTTAAGTTTGGGTGAATCAATAAATGGCACTGAATGAGACTTGTGATGAAAAAGATGAGATCTAAGTCCATTTTCAATTTACATTTAGTATCTATTAATCCAAAATACACAAGTTGATTTTAGAAAAAGGTGAGAAAGATGGGCAGGAGCTGGAACTTAGAGGAGGTTTCTGTTGCCGAAGATGTTATGGGGGTCCACATAGTCCTTGACAGACTTGAGCATCCCCATCCCGACACTGGAGACAGTTTCTCTCATCCACTCCTTACGAAGTTTCCCCACTAAATGACACAGGACAGGAAATATAAATAAATAAACTCAAGGGAAGAAGAAAAGAGAGGAATCGGCACGGCTGATTGCTCAGCAGGCTGCTGGGAGCCAATCAATCTTGTGAGAGTGAGTGAATAAACAGAGGGTGATAAATGCTTTTATTCAGAGAGGAGAAATGTTTTGCATGGCATGATTTATGGAGCTCAGCAGACTATCAAACTCATTAGGCTCTGTGTGTTCCCAGAGGAGGGGCCGACTGGCGGCTGTAGCAGGCCGTCCCCGGCTCCCTCCCTCCGTCAGCCACCACTCCCCTCCAATTCCCTCCCTCCAGAGTCACTGGGGCATCTTCTGAGTGTCTTTCTGTCTCATTGTACACAAGGGTGCCCTCCTCCAACTGACCTGGGAGGGTGTTGCTTGCTTGTCCCGAACGCCTCTGACACTGGTCTGATCACCAACAGGGTGCCAAGACCAACCATGCTGCCTCCTACAATGGTTTTCTGTCACCAAGACTTTGGCTCTCAGCCTCCTCCTCCCAAATCTTCCAACTTGAAGAGCAAGCACAGCTGTGGCATGAAGCCTAGTGAGAGTGCCCACTGCTTCACCCGCTGTCCAGTCAGCCATACTCCACAGCGTCTGTCCCGACAGGTTTTTAGTGGCGAGTCTAGAGCCAAATATTGTGTTTGAGAAAACTGCAAAACCTGGAGCCAAACTCCTGTTGAGAAACTTTGTGCAGCTTTACCAGCTTGTCAAAAAAACATAAAATAAATCAATAAGTAGAATGAGGGTCAATTTGTGAGCTTTTACAATTTAGAGCGAGCGGAGCAACTTAAAACATAATCCTTAGCAAGAAGGCCAGATTACAAAAGAAGCTAAGCAACTAACTAGCTCTGAGCTCATATGGTGCATATTCCTTAATAAAGTGCTACTTGATAAAGTGACTACAATGCAACAACATACAACTGTGGTGTAGTAGTACAACAGTTAATTTTTGGCCCAGACACTACAAGAATCTTATTCATATAAATGTGAGGATTTTCTGCTTTTGTTTGTTTTGTGACAATGCAAGTGCAGTGAAAATACTGCCCATCTCTGTGAAACTGAGATGGGCAGATTTCTGAGTTATATCATCTTTTAGACCAACTGTGTGCAGTTGTGTGTTGCCTTATGTTGCTTACAATTTGATTAAAAAAAAAAGGAAAACAAATTGTACTATGACTGAAGTGTCAGTACAGAAATTTACTTTAAAAATGTCATATTAAGGCGAGGTAAAATTTTATCGGGGTCACACCAACATAAAAACTAAACAAAACAAACAACAACAACGTCAAAAAACAGTCAATCCCCTTACTCTAAAAGAAAAAAAAAAAAAAAACAATTGGGAACAGGTCAGGTTGGAACAGGTGCTGCTCGCTGGGTCAACACTTTCCACAATCCGTGTAATCACCTGAGATTAGATACAGAGGCCTGGAAAGTGGAATGTGTGCGGTGAATGTTCACACATTCTCTCCTCGCTCTCTCTCTGCATCAGTAGCAGGGAACTCCTGTGTTAATAAGGCATGTTGAGGAAAGGCGTCGCCCCAACACATTAGAGCACCCCATTATCAGAGTCCAGCCAGGAAAGCCAGATGGGGATCAGCTCTGAGGCTAGCGAGGCCCACCTCCTGACAAAACAGGGCAGACAGCAGGGTCACTAGAGACTCTGATACCACACAAACCTCCAGATGGTGACAGAGGGACCAATCAGCTGCTACACAATAACTAAGAAAGTATCCTGCTCTCTACCTCCTCCTCCTCAGTCCTTCCCCCTCGTTCCACCTTCATCCCTCCCTCCTCTCAGGAAGAGGAGAGAAAACAGAAGGTGCTGGGACTGCATCATTGCCTCCATCACAGTGATAATTTACACATCTATCTTGTCACATTCTCTCTTTTTTGCTTGCTATTGCAATCAATCTCACCGGGCTTGCTCTGTGCAGCTGAGACATGCAAAGAAGTGCAGGTAGTTATTTTACATGACAGTCTCTTTTTTTATTTAAAAGTGGCATATTTCTCTTCCTGGAGAGGTTCAGAGCAAATGCCACAGGGGAACTTCACCTAATCAGGTCACTTTTTCTACCTCCAGAGTGCAGTGACCTGTGTGAAGGTGCAGTTGGCAGAGTTAGTGAGGTGGCAGCTCTGCAAAACCACAAGGGGAAGTGAAGATGCTGGACACCTGGCTCTTAACATAAGACACAGCTGAGCTTCAGCTTCTTGACATGCTGCTTCCACTCTCACTGGGTTTCTCTGACAAGTACAGGTCAGGGTATGAAAGACAGGCTAAGGTAGCAGCTCGCTGGGTTGATAGATGGATGACTCTCTAGGTGATGGATGCTCAGCAACTCTTCACTCCTGTGACACTGGTGACCTAGTTAAAGAGGATGTCTCTTCCACTGTTCTGGATTTCAGAACCAGAGAATAATCAAACATACATCTAACTCATGGATATTTACGACTGTTTATGAAGTTAAAATCACCAGAAAGTCAACATATGGTGGTGTTGGCTGAGCGTTGCATTTTGTAGAGAAAGAGATGGGTTCCTTTACCTACCCCCACGCAGCCCAGCACTGACCTGCTGTAAACACAGGGCCACAAAAATGGATATTTCCTCTGGTGTCCTCCCACCTCACCATCCTTGACTACATCTGTTTTGTTTGATACACAAAACCCAGTGAAACTAGCTCCATTTGTCAAGCGCTGATTGTGGGCAGACAAACCGGCCTGTCTGTGCCCAGATAGCGAGCCCCACTGTTATTAATCACAATTACAGAGTGGGGCTCGCACGCGAGTGCTGCATCAATATCCCCTTTCCTCCCCCCGTCACCTTCCCGTGCTGCTCGAGGTGGCCGGGCCACCGTTTGGAGGTCAGTATACAGCCAGCGATAACAGCGGCATCATTTACCCCGGCCCACCGCCTCCTTTTTATTAGCAATCTTTTAATTTTGAACCTGTCCCCGCCTTCAGGAAAAATTGTGATTTAATATCGCAGCTGATTCACTGCATACTGTTTTTGACAGTTGTGATGAATAGCCTGAAGTGATGTATGAAAACAGCGAGGCGGATGGCAATATAGATAAGGCAGCCATTTAGGCCCGATAGGGCCCAGAGAGTTGTTTCGCCGCCCTCCCCTGCTCACGTTTCATTTGGTCAACAACAAATAGCCGAGTTAGGGCCATTCATCTGAGCTGCAGAAACATATTTTAGACATGTGAAGGAAGTGTCAAAGGATTTCTGACCAAATGCACATTTATAGCACGACTGGCAGAGTGGGAAAGCTCACCCTGCTGTCACTGCCACTCAGACCAAGCTCTTTTCATAAATTTTAATTTAGGAGATGGTGCAAATATCAATTCTCGTGTTATAGAACTGTCATCCATGTCAGCATGCTGCTTGTGAATTATGTGCATGTTTTCGGCAGTATGCAGAACCCTATTTGCTGATACTTCACTGTGAAATTCTGACTTTAATACCTCCATGATGATGTGAAAGGCTCCCTCCATTGGCAAGGATCTCTTCTCTAGCTGCATGCTAAAAACAAAGAAAAACAAAACCACACTTTGTCATATTATATAATATTGTATTTTGACAATCAGAACATAATTATAATCTATGGAAGGACTGAGGCATACCATAATGTTGATAAAAATGAAACTGGACCTACCTCCACTTGTTCATACACATGTATTGGATTACTGAGTCCTCTGTAGTTGAAGGCAAAGTAAAAGTAGACACAGGCACCAGCGTCGTAAGTCTGAGTCACCCTGTACAAGTTTAAGCAAGTAGAAAAGACTCCTTAATCTATGTCTTAAAAAAATTCTCATTTACATAATTCCAAAAAGCGAGAAGCCCAATTTCCATATAATAAATCATTTTTTTCCTTTGGAATTGGAAGACAAATTAAAGTGGGAGCTCTGGCTTTCTCCAGTGAACCCCTGACCTTAATTCGATTCATGGTTTTCTAGAAAGCGTGGAGGCACTGTCGCCTTTAATAACACGACCTTACCAAACAATAAATGGTCATCAACAGCTTTTACTGAATCATCTGAGCCACATTTGTGCTGCAGGTAACAGGATGATTTAACAAAACTGATTTGAGAACGTGAGTGGTTTGTTGTCACTGCTCCAAAATAAAATGCTGCTTGATTTCTTGCCTTCTCACTTGAAGAACATGTTAAGAAAAGACTTTGATGAGAAAAAAGACACAACTTCAGTTTGCATGTTCTCTCTGCGGCCATGCTCCCTGTGGAGGAGCAGGGTGCAGAGCCCTTGTTCATTTGACATGGCCCATCACCTGGCACACTGACTGTTCTAGAGGTTAAATGGACAAATCAATCATGTGACAGACTGCAGCCGGGAAATGAATGGCTGTAGCATAATCAGACTGAGGCCTAATCTGTCTGCAATCAGTGAACAGCAGCCTGGTGCTCCTCAACCGGCATACCGTATGTCTGTCAGGTTGTCTGTCCCTCTGTCTGTGTGTGGCTCTGGTGAACAAACCATGGGCAGAACTAGGTATGCAAATACTCTTTTGATATCAAACAAAAATATTTCTTTGGTATCAAGTATTGCCAGAACTGCCTGTGCTTGATTTGGATCAGATGGCAGCGATATTTCCTACTGTGAACAAATCTCACAAAAAGATGCAAAATCCCTAAACTGATCCTCCTAGCAATATTTCCAATAAAGCCTGATTTAACTTATTCCTCTGTGCCATAGTACTTCTGTGTAAATTAGAATAAAATGAAATATTATTTTACCACAATTATTATGGGAACTCTAATTAACTTTGAACAGATCCAACATATACTACTAAGCTAACTTTAGCAATTGCTTCTTCAAAACAAATAACATGTCTTCCCATCCTGCTCAAACATGTTTTACTTTTAATAGACACATCCATGTTAGATTTGATCACAGTATCTTCAGAAATGGGCTATGTTCCAAAGGCATATAAAATTGCTGTAATCAAACCGCTATAAAAAAAACAAAAAAAAACAAAACTTGTCTAGGTCCAAGTGTTGTAGCCAATTAGATATATTATTTCTAACATCTTTAAAACAAGTACACAACTGAAGTTATTGTACTTGGGCCTAAAATATGAGACATATGCTGTCTAACCATTTAGTTGGCGTAGCTTTTGCCTCCAGTACTACTGCGGGGAACCTTGGAATTATTTTTGTTCGGGATCTTTCCACCTGCGGAATATTATTATAAAACTAGCAGCATCTTATCTGGAAGAGATGCTTAAAAACTAGTTAATGCGTTTCTACTATAATTCACTACTATCAGAATGTCCCAATAACTTCAATTAGTCCAAAAATGTCTCAAAGTAGTGACTGGAATTAGCACAAGAGCTCATATGTCCCCTTCACCACTGAAAATCTAGAACAGCATTTAAAGCCTTCCTCCTTGCATATAAAGCCCTTAGTCAACGGTCAAGCTCCATCGTATTCGAAAGACCTCATAGTGCTGTGTCAATGCATACAATCCCAACAGACCACTTCAATGTCAAAACGTAGGCCTACTTGTGGTTCCCAGAGTTTCCAAAAGTAGAATGGGAGGCAGACGTTTTAGCTTTAAATCTTAGATATGTT
Source organism: Channa argus (assembly GCF_033026475.1). NCBI lineage: Eukaryota > Metazoa > Chordata > Actinopteri > Anabantiformes > Channidae > Channa > Channa argus. Next base: position 14,521,665 of record NC_090205.1, read on the forward strand.
GCAAGGCCCTAAGACTACTGAACCACTTGGGGCAGAACTTTGCAAATTTCGTTGAACTATGAAGGTTTTACAGAGAAACAGTAATATATATTAGAACTAAAATGATTGATTATTTAATCCACCAAATCAAAACCTGTAACAATTGTAGTAACTTATTTATTGGAAGTGCCAAACATTTGCTAATGTTATCTTCTCAAATGTCATAATTTATAACTCAAATATCAATATAGAAAAACAAATGTGCTGATCAAGTCTATTGAGAAAAACATCTCAGATATTTTTAAAGAAGGCAGATAGTCTTTATTTCGTTGTCCCCCCCAAAACTTATTTAACAAAGTGTTAACCATCCTGTTAAACTAAAAAAGTTGAACTAAGGTTTTACAGAGAAACAATAATGTATATTTCTAATTATTATCTGATACAGAAACTAGTTAACTCAATAGCAGTTACTGCAAAATTGTTTAGTATTATTTTGGATATTGGCCATTATATGTTATGCTGTAAAGATCCACAGAGTATTGTGAGAGTGTAAACTACTTTCATGTTCAATTTGCAATAAAACTGTTGTTTTCAACGAGTACCTGCATGTGGATAATGGGGGAAACTGCACTCCTTTCTCTTTACACTCTCGAACAATGCGTGCCTTTACATTCCGGCAGATGTCCAACACCCTAAAAACAAAGTAAAGAGAACATTTAAAAATGTTTGAGCCAGTAGAAGATAAGAAAAAGGACATTGTAACGTAGCAACATTTTTAATAACAACTGTGAAGATTTGTGTATTTAAAGATGATATTCACATGTAGGGGGGGGATATAGTTTGAAAAAATAATTAGTGCAAAATTATTATTATTATTAAGAAAAGGGCAGAAATGTCTAGGAGGAGGAGAAACTGACATGACGACCATTGTGGGAGAGGTCCCCTCTGGTATGGAAATGGCTGCCAGTCCTAAGCATGTGCAGCCATGTGTGGAGTGTGGAGGATGGGGAGAAGGATGTGTAATGAGCCAGGCACATATGCTCGCCTCAGTGCCTGATCTCTTGGTCTTTCCCGTCAGGCATGTTACACAACAAGAAGCTGGGCATGCTCCTGTTTGTTGTGTGCATGCAAACACCATGATGATACATGTAGAAAATGCAGGAGATACCATATGTGGATGTGAGGTAAATCTGTGGCTCACATTACATTTTCCTTCACAGAAAACACACGCGCGCGCGCTCTGTGTGTGTGTGTCAGTAATGGTGGGTTTGTAGGCTGAGAGGGCAAAGCTTCCGCCAACGCAGAGCCGGTTAATGGGGGGAGAAGGCAGGCATGAAGGTGAATGTCAAAGACAGAGGCAAAGAAAGATAAAAGAAAAGAAGGGACACAACAGCAGAAGGAAGACAGAGGACTCTCTCAGGACTGAATGTGTGGGTGGTGAGTATAGAAACATGTTAACAATGATTTAAATTTAACTGCTAAAAGACCACAGTTCTGTTTACCTGTCCCAAGGCACAGAGGTTTCAAAAGACTCTCCGATCACATAGTAGTCCATCCCCAGGTCCTGTTCAGAATACAATATTATTAGTATCAGAATGTATATTTACCTGTACACAAGTAACCATAATATTAGGGGGAAATCAGGTTACATGGGTAATAAGACCACCTGTTCACATGCACTGTAACAACCCGTTACTGTTAAATTTACATCTAATGGCACTTAGCCAGGTTTACTCCAAAACCCCAACCTTATTTGGTAGTGGGCTTACTGATTGTTACCTTGTTAGTGAAAGAAGATTATTACTTAATGCATTTTTATGTAATGTGGGTTCTTTGTAAAACGTGGGAAATAAAGCAATTTTAAAGCTTCCAAGTTCTCATTTTCTTCAAACATCTTCAGTTAAGAGCTCAAATGTGTATGTCTGTTTTTTTTTTAAATTTGATAAGTGTGGACAAGTGTGTCTAGCTTCCATGTCATAGACATTGTTGTACAACATAGGAAGAGGTTGAATCTGTGTTTAAACATTTAGAACTTTCTTGGTGTCAGATCTCAAATTTAATTATTTCACATGTGAATTATGCATCACAACATGTAAAGCAATGTCCATCTGGCACACAGACTCCATCAAAATTTGTCATTGAAATCCTCTTTCTCCAGAAGAACTCTAGCGGCTTATGTTTCCATGATTATAAGACAGGATTTTGACCTCACTGAGGGAGGACAACTCTCCATTGTCATTCAGAATGCAGCCACTGTGCTCTCTCCATGACACAGATACATTAGTGAGAGTTAAAAACCCTCACATCAACCATAACCAGATCCAATCAAAGGCCACCTGAGGTCACATTGTTCAGCTCTTCTATGCTGCTCACTTTCCTATCTGCTGTCAGAAAGCTAGAGCAGTGACCCACCCGGAGGTACGCGATGACAAAGGTCAACATGTAGCCCCTCTGCCCATTGTCCTCTCCAGCTGCCAGGCCCCTGAAAGCAGAAAACAGGGTTAATGTTTAACAGCTCTTCTCTTTTAGCTTTGTTGGTCAAACTGCACCTCTTCACAACAGCTGCCTTGAAGCCTGTCAATCCAACAATGTACAGATCAATGAAGCTATACTCTGTGCATCGCCACGGGTCAACCACACATCCATCACCTGCAGTGGGAAATCAGATTTTCATCTGTCACCCAAACTAATCAGGCCAAACTCATTAGTAAACCACTATATTGATTCTCACCCGTCTTCCGGTTTTCCGACATAAGAAGAAAATATTCTATATTCTCAGAACCGTACTAATCCATCACAGGAACTTAGTCTAAAGGGTGAGCACTATTTATCTGAAATAATACAATAAAGCAGAGGATGCTGCATGTAAATGACAAGGCTCTTCATATTTAATTGCAGGCTATGTTCAGGGTAATGCTCCAGCTACCTGCAAATCTGGGCAATTACCAAAACAGTAACACTAACATTAATATAAATATCAATAAGCATTATCCAGAAATCAGTGACATGGCCATGTGAAGAGCAGTGAGGATCTCTGCTATGTCTCTTGTTTAAACTGGAGTTTACAATACAAGAATGATAACTCAAATATAAATAAAGAAAAACAAATGTGCAGATCAAGTTCCAGAATTAAACACATTTTCTAAGCCTATTGAGAAAAACATCTCAGATATTTTTAAAGAAGGTAGATAGATTTTACAATCAGTCTTGCCCCCAAAAGCTTCTAGATTTCTTATTTAACACAACACTTTGTTGAATAATATGGTTAACACTAAGTTTATAGTAAACAGCAACTCTAGTAATGAGCACAGCTAATACAATGTTTGATTACTGAAAACTATAATAATACAAATCAGATCAGTTGCTTAATATGCATCAGAGTAAACAGTAAACATTCACATGCATCACTTCACATGTTAAGTTGTTAAATATAAATCATTGCTACACAAGACATTAGAAAATGGACACTTCACAGCCATCCCCAATAAAAAAAAATAATTCTTGAGCATTAGAACAGGTTGACATTAGAATTAACTCATCCATGTTAGAGGTTTAAAACAAACTTGATATAGACAGAGCTTCCCTTTCTGTCTGACATGTAACAACTTTGCACCAAATTCCTCATTGTTTTGTGTCGTGATCAATCACAAAAGTGAACCACTTCCTAGCTGTGTGCTCTAGCTCTGTGATGTCCTGAGGCCAGCTGTGCCCCACCATTGCCACCCACACTCTAGTATAAAGCCCTCCTATTGCCCGACAGGAGAACATCCATCGGTGATCTATCAATCCACAGCAAGTGGATCACAAGTCTAGAGTTTGTGCTTTGCCAAGCTTTTCACTTCTGCCCCGCCATGGCTAGTTAAATAAAGGGACATCAGGGCCTCAGACAGCTCCCCATTATGTTTAAAATCACACTGAATAGTGCCTCATCATTTGCATTCTCTTAAATGCCAAAGATCTTTGTGCAGTGCATTGTAATTACACAGGAAAAATGAAAGAGAACTACATACCCAAATTTCGCAGCAATGTCATAAACTTGCTTCTCGTGCTGCAGGACCTTCTCACGGTCTCCCTCAAACAGCAGGGTGGCCACACACAGGCGGTTGGGGTCAAACCCTTTGAACTAGTGATTAAAGAGGTGAATACATTTTTTAATAAAAAATTACTTGACAAACAACTGTAGGTGTTCAGTTGTGTGTTGTTGTTTTTTTTACCTTTGTGATGTAAAATTTCTTCAACCCATCCAAAAAGGATGTGAAAATTGAAGATACTTGAGGTTTCAGGGCATGACCTGTGAAAACAACAGATAAAAGCCAGTTCCATTTGTGGTTGATAATATTTTTCACACATTACTCATATGCTGCTTCTGCTTGCATCTTCCAGTGTTTTGAGAGGGCCAGCAAGTCAGATTTATTTGGGGTTTTAAACAAAAGGAGGAAAAATAAACGGTAACATTTGAATAACTTTACAAGTGGCCAGTGGCTGCCAGCGACAGCAACTATAAATCAGAGGATTTCCGAAGGGAAGTGGGGTTGACACAGCGATATCAGTCTTCCTCACCCACACTTTTTGATTTATTCCTGATCGGACACACAAAAGCGCCTGTGGACAAGTGAAAATGAGGGGCTGGGGCCAATGGGATGGTTATCAATCACGGCAGGAAAGTCACGGGTGATGTCGCCGAGGCTTAACAGTTCATTTATTTCTCCCCATGCCGAAGTCTCTTCATCACTTAGTGTCCTAATTGTTTCTATGCCAAAATTTGATTTCAGGCCTTTTAGGTCTCTGGCAGTCATCATACTCGTTAATTAAATACTCAACATCCAGAGAGAGGAAATCACACCTACACTGCATAATTTCACTTTTTTCTCTTTTGCCTGGGGCTTCATCTGTGTCAACATACACTGCTACTAACAAAAAGATTCTCATTTCTCATTTTCTGTATCAACACAGGAAGAGCTAAGTTGTACTTGTAGACTTAATCTGAACTAGAACAGTTTACAGATAAACTCATCTAACTTAACAGCCAACATGATTAAAAGTAAGGCCAAGCCTCTAATAAGCCCGTGAAGGTATTATAGAGCCACAAGTTTTAGTTATTGGTTAAAAACCTGGTCGCTTCATCTTCCCTACTTAATGCTAAGAAGTGCCTAGTCTGTGAAAAGTGGATATATAGGAGAGATAATGAGATCCCAGGAGACTAGGGAACTTTACAGAGATATCTGGCAATGCCAGATGCATTCCAGTAGACCTTCAGAAACAACATCATAAAACTTCAATGCAACAACTACTTAATTTTAGCCGGGGTAATTTTTCATCTTGCTTCAATTCTTAGTCTGTGTGTGCAGCTATCCTGCTGGAGAAATAATCAATTTAGCAATTCTGTGCAGTAGAAGGTAAAATCATTGTGTGCTTTGCCATTCATTGCTCTTCTCTCGGAGGCATACAGATCAGCAAAGAAACATAAAAACAGAAATTGGATAAATTAATAATACAAACAACTCAGAGTAAATATAATTAATATTATGGTGCTGGTGTAAAGCGTGCTGTGTGCCACATGTTGCAAACCAAAGGTCGCACTAGGGCCTAAAACAGTGAGGGGAAGAAAAAAAGTTCTACTTGTGTTTACAACTAGAACAAAGGCATTTTAAAGAAGCTTTCAAAACATACCAAACTTAAATTGTTCATTATCCATGAGCCGTATAGATGCTGGCGCACACCTCTGAAAAAAAGAAGTAGGGCTCCATTAGTTTTAACAACAATTTCCGAAAAATGGCAAATGTGAAAAAAAAAAGAGGCAAAATAAAGCAACATTTTTAAGTTACCTGTTTGGCAACTTCTCGAAGACAGGCGACCCCCTGCTCAAAATTAGGAAAGACCACTGAGCCATACTTCTGATACTCTGGCATAGGACGAATTTTCATTGTTACCTCAGTAACCACACCCAGAGTTCCTGTGGAAAAACACAGCGAGAGATTTTGAGTAGAACAAAAAGTTTGGCACCAGGGGTCCTTTGACTGACATTTTTCTCACATTTCACCAATAAGCTCTGGTTTTCTACCACACGCGGGGAGACAAATAAGATTGTAGAAATTGAGCAGGGATCTGTCAAAGGCAGTGAGGTCAACAGCAGAACAACAAAATTTGTACTAGCTAAAAGTGCATTAAATATTATGTTGGTGAAAACTAATTTTCTCTCGCCATTTTAAAGTAAAGACAAAGCAAATGTTTTTACTGAACAGTGAATATAATTTCCAATTTACTACGATGAAAAGTGCTGTTGAACCATTATCTTTGGCCACTGTGTTTATTGTAGCCATTTTATTCCTGTTTGAATGTTGAGGTGGTTTGCTCTTCTGCTAAATAATAGAACTAGCTCTCTCCAAGGCTGTGTAATAATTATAAATTAGGTGTAATATTAGAAGCAGCTATTGACCTAAATGTGAGTTTATAATTTAGTTTTCACTTCTGCTCTTGTGGCCCAAGGATCAATTTTGTAAAAAGTTTTCTGTGTTGCCCTTCCTTCCTATGAAAACCCAGCTCTGCAATGGGAGGTATCACATCTTTTCTGGTTAGTAATCAGTATTACTGAATGTGATAATTATTGATTTAATATTTTCCCAATAACTGTCCAATGAATTTACTATATACAGTAAGTACATATAATATGAAGTAGTACTAAAATGTGATGAGCATAAAATATTAAAATATAATTTGTCAGGTACTTAGATAATCCTCCATTTTCAAGTAATTTATAATGCAAAATGCCTGTGGTGTTTGTCAAATGTGAAAATTTTTCCTGATATAATTTTAAATCATAAATTAATTATATTACATTTAGACTGATAGTTGAATAATCAAAGTTGTCTAAATATTTTCTTATGGGCATTTAACTGACTTTAAAATTATTAAAAATAAAAACTTTTACCTACAGGCCAAATTTAACTGTTGAGAATTTTAACCAAAGTAAAGGAAACCTCCTAGTATACGTCAAAATATTTTGTATCGCTATGGACAATGTCAATTTAAAAATCTTTTGCTGATCCATTAGGAGGCTTCCTTGGCCTGTTATTGCTGTTAATGAGCCTCATAACATAACACGACACATCGCACGCTGCTCCCTAGTGGCCCAGTGAAAAACATGAAAAGTCAAAGAGAGCAAGAGAGGAAGAGAGTTGTTCGAGGGAACAAGTCAGAAGTCAGAAAGACATGAATGCAGTGCATGAAATGCTGTGGAGCAGCTTTAGCTATTTTTACTGCAACTCAATCTATTAAAATTAACTTATTTAGTAGAATTTGAATAAAATCGTCTTTGCTATGATAAGTTGCTCTGCTTTTAACATAAAACACTGTGTGGTCAAAGCTGATGATTGTGAAGCCTCCTCTTTAAAATCAAAGAACCTACATTTTAGATTAGTTTAACACTGACTGGCATCAGATACAGACATTGCATCATCCTCAAGTTGAAGACTAAAAGAGAATGGGGTTATCATTGAATATTCTAATTATCCCTTTCACTGGTTATAATGGTGGGCGGACTTTGCATTCAGGTTACTTCAAGGTTAGACAGATAGAGGGACCTAGTTGTTGTGCATTGAATTAGAAACCCAAGGTTTCACAATAATAAAATTAAGGGTTTTTAAGTGATGCTTTGTTGTTGTTTTTGTTACTTTGGCCCTGTGGCAGACTGCAGGATGATGTTTTCTGGGGTGAGAAGGTAGATAATTTTAATGAAACTGTGCAGTAGTGTGACCTCTTAGTTCCAGTGTTAGGCCTCCCAGCAGCACATGTACACCCAGAGACGGGTGGTTCTATCCCATCTCTTCTTGTGCACCAAAGCTCAGCAGAAAGCTCATCTTCAGAAACAAAAACTGAGCAGCAACACCCTTTCAATGACCCTGATGTACAGTAATGGGTCTTTGTTGTGACTACCTTTTTATAACTCATAAATGGTTGTAACTTACAGCAAATATCTTTTTGTTAATAATGAAACTCTACTCATAAGATCAATAACTGTGTGCTGTTGAAGTGAAAAATAAATCTGGTTCACTTAACAAAATATTCCAAACCTGTCAGCCCCAATGTGATCCTTGATTGTGACCAGTTTATACAGATCTAGGTCGACCTGATCAGGCTAATTTAAAACAAACTGTTAGAATAAAGACCAAAATCAGTTCAAACACATTATACTTTGGTCTTATCCTCTATCCTGCTGTTTGCTTGGTATTGAAATCAGTCCTAATGAGTACAAATGGAGACTTCTGCTGTCATCCCGGCTTAGTCAGGGAGCAGATTGCTGAGCTTTGTAGGGCAAATATAAAGTTTGCATCCACAGCTGTTTAACGTGGCGCTGCCAAGAGTCTCTGAACCTCCTCATTATGTAGGGGAACCTGGCATATGGTACTATTCTCTGTGGGCATTCACAAGGACAGGGCACTGCAGATGGGGGGGCGGAGGACACTCGCTGGTTTCTAACTAACAAACCTCCAGATCACTTTTTCACTAAAGCTAGTTAATGTGTAAGAAGCCTACAGCGCATGAGAACAATCCTGATGTTGTTTTTTTTTTTTTTTTAATCACTTACAAACTTGCACACAAACCCACATTAACACACAACCTCACACACATTGCCACATGCCCTGGTGTACTGAAAGCACACGAGAAAGGAAGCAAACCTTCTGAGCCCATGATGAAGTGGTAAATGTCTGGCCCCGTGGACATGCGTGGGCCCTGACAACTCTTTTCAATCACGCCTTGTGGGGTCACCATCTTTATGTGGATGATCTATTCAGTCACAAAAACAGCAACACAAATAACTCCTTCAGACAAACATATAAAAGAACAGCACAAAGGTAATACAAAGGTAAAATTAAGGGTGAGCATCTTACCAGGTCCTCAATGTTACCATAGATGTTCTTCTTCATGCCTGATGCTCTGGTTGCTACCCAGCCCCCCAAGGAGCTGAACTCCATGGAATCAGGCTCATGGCCCGTACAGTAGCCGCTCTCATTAAGCTGAAAAAACAAAAACATGTATTGAGCCCAGACGAATTTTTTTACAACAACCCAAAAAAGGCTAGTTTTCATTTTACTGCTATTGTTATATAGCAACTCTTAAAGTCAAGGTTTATGACATCTGAAATAATCACGTGGAATAACCTCATTAAGACTAGAAAGAGAGAACGGTGTATTATTCGGGCAGTGTCAAATGTCACTGCCTGACTTGAACATTAACGTCATGAAAAATAATAATTTCATGACATGGTTAGACATTTATAGGTTAAGTATATTTATGCTAGCAAACGTACAATTCAAGAAATTCAAAAAAAAAAAAAAATGGTCAAAAACATTCAGCTTCTTCAGGCCCATCCTCACTATGAGGACATAACATGGCATTTTAGTTCCTTGCCACGTGGTTGTAACAATGTGTCAGTGCATTTTCATGTCTGTTTCCTAATGTCGCACAAAAGTGATCCTTTTAGCATCAGACTAAACTTCATGAGATGGATTATTTCCTCAGGGGTCAACAGGAACCCACACATTTTCCTTAAGGCATCCTAACTGCTACAAAACTGCATTTTGGGCAGACCGTTTAATATCATCAACAACAACAACAACAACCACCACCCCATTAGAAACACAAGATGAGGGCAAAGTCAAGCCTTGTTTGATCGCCGCACTCCCCTGGAAGGTGGTTTATAATGCAGACCCATCTGCTCCGTCAAAATGGTCCAGTGTAAATGCAGAGGTGGAGTCTGCTTTAAATGCAGCTCACGCATTCCTCTACATCAAACGCCTGCTCCTTCTTCATTTTTTTGAATTAGCTTGATAGTGCCATCTGCTCATGACTGCTGCCTCACTCTCTAATCTCTCCCTTTCAGCACTTTGTTCCTGTCTCTTTCTCGTTCCAAAACCCTACGATATTCCCTGAGCAAAGAACACCAAGGTAACTGAGCCTGAACTTGTGAATGTTTACACAGCTTGAGTTTTGGCACATTTTACTGTAAACTCCTTTAGTGAATAAATGTAATTATATAATTTAGTGAATAAATGAGAATGTATGAATAGAATTTACCAATCTCTCCAAATCCTGCCCAACGATGCCAGCTTCCACATGCGCAGTTAAATTTTTCTCGTCAATCCACAATATGCGGTTCTGTAAAAATAAATAAAAAATTACATGACTGAAGAGGCTATGGACACTCTTTATAAATGTTATATGTTGTACATTGTAGAAAAAAAATATTCTGTTTTTCTATTAGTTTTTTTTTGTCTAAAGTGAAAAACAAACATTTCATTGGTTGATATCAGCCCTCATGTGTTATGATGTCATAAAATATCTCATGTTCAGCCATTTACACTGCCCTCAGCAGGGCTAGCTTTGCACTAGCATGTCCACAGCCACATGTCTGAGGACAAATGTGTGCAGAGGAGCTGTGCCATGCAGACAAGAGTCAGTTTCCTCAAGGTTAAACTCAATTTAACATCCAATTCCAAATATATTCCTCTTATTTGGGCCACTGGGCACATAGCTCACCTATACCTGCAGCAGGTCATTTCACACCTGCCATCAATTATTCTCCGGAGGTAATAAACTTTATGTTCCAACCACACTGCTCCTTTCATGTGCTTCCACTGGAGCCAATCCTGACACAGAGAACTGTTCAGTGGTGTCACCAAACTCAGTGACAGGCAGGTTGGCAGACAGGTTATACACCACGTTGTGTAAACGTGGATCAAAGGGCTGTACTGCACTTGTAAAAACATTCACCGTTTCATATAATAAAGCAGCGAAGCATTTAGTTCATGGTGAGTGAATTGGTATGACATTACAATTAATGACAACTGTTCAAAGATTCATAATTGTGTCCCAACCGCACACTACACGCACACACTCAGTCTAGGGCTCCAACTAATGATTAACTTTCAACTTTCATTATGGATTGTGTTTCATATTAATGTTTCAATGCCCTTAGATTTCAAGAGCCCAGCTTGATGTCTATATACTACATAGACAAAAAACAAATCACAGCAAAGAAAAAGGCTATCATTAGAATTTACTGGATAAATGAATAATACGAATTGTAATAAATATTGGTAAATTACATAATAAAATATTGCCATAAAATATTGTAGCTTGCAGATGTTGTCCTGCTCTGACCTAAGTTTTGAAAATACAGAGGATTGAACTGTTATACCAACAATAACATCTGACATACATTTTTGGTTTTAAAATTATTAATAATATATATAATGTACAAAGAGTTATTTTAAAATTCACATTGTTTTAATTCACAAACTACTATTTACATCCATGGAACATGGTATGTGACCAAAATGTATAATGTAACAGACCCTTGATATTTTAAAAATCACAGTCGCAGTATGTTTTTAACTCTATCAGACTGCATTTGATTTGGCCTTTGTTTTTCACTGTTTATGTACCATCTGTGATGTATCCAGAGAAATAATGGAGCGAGTTTCCTCTCGGGGGCACTCCAGGGCGCTTGAGACACTAGTCCCACCTGAGAAAGAGAGAAAAAAAACAGTAACAAGAAGAGGTACAGTATACAACCCAACAAATATACTGAACTATTTTCTGTATTCATTTAACACAAATGTACAAACAAAGTGACTCATTATGTCCTGCTCAAGAATAAATCTCAGAGCTAGGAATAGTAGTTAGATGTTATCACATAAATGGCACAATTATCAGTAGTGACATAAGTGAGTAGTCAAAATTACATCCTATGCTTAGATCCTACCTTTTTTCTGTTGTATCAAATACAAAATACTGAAAGCAAGACTTGACCTATAGATAGTAATAATAATAACTTTCTGCAGTGTCCACTGTACTGTCAGCAGTGCTTTATTTACCAGTTTCAAAGACTTGTGTGGCCTCATGAATAAAAAAATGAATTTTACAAGGATGTGATGGGAATAAATAATTTATTACAGTACTTCGAATTTAATACACATTTAGAGTCCTGCACATACAGTACACAACATGTCATTATAACAACAAGACCCTTCAGTTCCACAACTCACCTCCATATGGTATCAAACACACATTATGTTTGCATGCGAGTTCTACAATTTTCACTACATCATTGTGGCAGCCTGTAAAGATATAGAATATTATTTTAAGTTTATATTTACTGTGTATACAGAATAAGTATAACAGCATAAGCTATTCGAGCAGAGGGACCAGCAGAGAGCCAGGATGAGCTTTGACTGGCCTGACTGTTGTGATTTGCCTGGTGATTTCTTTAGGCATGAATCTATGCTTTAAAGGGTAGGATGAGCTGGATCAATACAAATATGCTTTAACCAATCATAGAGCCCATATCCATTCACACAGGACAGATGAGTGACTGGGAGGAGCGGCATTACCCACCTACACGGATGTGCTTGACTGGCCTCAAGTGCTTTTACAGGCAGTGAGAGATGTCTGCTTTCCAGTACATTTTGTCATATAATTAAGCACAGCTTCAACCATGGTTTGCAGTTAAACTAACTACACCCACTGTTAAAATACACAGCTTGTCTTGGGAGGACTACAGAGGAATGCTAATTATAAATAAGCATGTAGTACTTAAATCCTTTGGAATTACCTGGATTTCTGCATCATCCAACTTCTGCTGAAATTCTGCTGGCGGACAGCCACTCCTGACATTTTTCTCTAACATCCCTTGATAAAAATTCAATTTCTCATTTGAGGTTTTCATGTTTGTATACATGTTTTACATCATATGTGTAAAGTGCTCTGCATTTTCCCCCAAATTCTAAAGCTTAGTTTTTAACCACAATGCATTTTCCTCATTTGGCAAACTTTCAAATCGCCGTATTCTTTGGAGAGCAGGTATGATGTATGGCAAGGCAGCATGGTATATTTAGTGTGGTGCAATGCTCAATTGCCACACCATCATTTACAGCTTTATGCAAATAAAAGTTTTCCTCCTGAGACCACTTTTTTGTAAGGGATGACTCACATCCGTACGCTTCTTATGAATAGTCAACTGGAAATATTTGTTTTGTTATGTGTCAATCCGCTCTCTCTCTCTCACTGATTTGACTAGTGATTTGCTAAGCTTACTCCAATTAGCTTTTGTTACATACCAGAAAATTAAAATGCAGCAAATGCTAAAGGGTTCCCCTTTTTTCTTGCCACTGTACCCAGCAAATGCAAGCCTATTTAATAGGTCAGAAAACTGGTTTTAGTTTAGTGCCAGTGTGGCTGCCTCCCATTGCTTGGTGATTTGCTGCCAATTCTGGAAGCTCAAGTTTAAATCATCAGTCAGCTCTCATTTGCATGATAAAACAAATGACAGCAATAATAACAGAAAACCAATCTCAAAACCACAATTCATGGATGTACTATGCTGGGCCAAACGGTGGGGCACTGGGTGTCAACCATCCTCCCCCTGACAGTTCTTATAAAGATTCCACTCATACATATTAATATCCCTGTTTCTGCAGAGATTAACCATTTAAATCACCTAAGCCAGAAGCAGGATAAGTGATGCTACACTGCAGGAGAAAAACAGACCAATAGAAAAAATAAAATAAATTAAAAACTCACTTGGCCATACCACCATATCTGGAACACGGCCAAATTTCCCTTCCCGCAGAGCAAAAATCTCATGTAAGCAATGTCCTGGAAGAAATAGAAAGAACCAATCAGAAAGTATAATATGATCCTCACTAATGAACACTATTTCACAAGGGCTAGTTAGACAATGTGACTTACCATGAGAGCGAAACGTGCGGTCTTCTGCATCGCAGGAGAAGGGAATACCTGTGGATTTCAGTTCCTCCACAAAGGCATCGTTAAGATTGGGAGGTTGTACAGCACTGGTATTCAGAACAGGCTGAAAGAAGACAAGCCATTGCGGTTTTGTTTAATAGTAATTAAGTACCAAACAGTGCAATTCATTAAATCAACTACAGATAAAGTTAATCTGTACTCACTGTTGCTGAAGTTTTATGCTGCATACTGGCTCCAAATGTGCTTTCCATCCAGTCTTTCAGAGCAGGGATGATCATACCACTTAATCTATACCTGGATTGTAAAAAGGAAGAAAAAGCCTCATGTATTACTGATTCCCGGCACCAAAACTAAAAATACTTTTGACTGGACTTTACTTGGAAAACTAGGCCTGTGTCTAACAATAACAGGGTTTAGAATTGGTTTGAGTCAGATGTGGGTAATAGGCAAGCAGCGCAGTGGTGATGATGGTGCCCATGTAATCACTATTACCATCCCATGCATAAATGAGTTGCTGGCACGGCCTGGGCCAGCACATCGGGGGACTGTGGTGTGCTTTTGTCCAAGAGGCCATGATACATACTCTACAGTGAAAAAAGCCTTTGTCACTTTGAGTGTGAAGGAAGAGACATTAATTCAACTGCGCCCCAGCCTCTGTGTATTGTACACCACCCAGGTAGCTTTTCAGTTAAGAGAAACCATTTTTTTAGAATATCTTGCTCAGCTTGACTCATTACTTACACTAAATCTTCATGCGCCAGTTCTCTGTGTTTACAATCTGGCACACACACAATTCTATTCCAAGTTATACATATATCATGATTAAAATTTCTACCTCTGCTCTTGTCACAGGAGACAGGGCCAAAGGTGCATAAAGAGCTGCTTTTTCTATTGTAAACGGAAACCATCTTCAGTAAAACAGAGGACTTTGATTTGACACACATTTTTTCGACATCGGTGAATAACTGTGTCTCCAGATACACAACAATAATTGCTAAGATAATATGTTCCATTTTTAATCAGCTTAGAGAGAGGTTTCTGTGAATGAGAAACAGAGAAAGCTGGAAAAATCACAACCAGTGACCTTCTCAGATGACAATGAACATTTCAAATGCCAACCACTAGGTGGCAGGAGCACCCCATTGCTGTGAGCGTAGGAAGGAAGCAAAAACTGATTTTAAAAGCTGGGTTAACAGCATGGGCTGTGAAAATGATCAATGCATTACTTCACCCTCAAGTCACACAACACGTATGAACTGTGAAGTGTAACAGCTGTACTAAAACAAGATTTTAGGCTGTGACTGATTCCTGTAATATCAACAGATAAACAATACACCCAAAGAGAGTGATGTGGGATTTTACTATACCTTTTGCCAGTAAATTCTGCTTGACCTTTTTTATTAAAGAGGAATCTTGAATCACTGTATCCCCAGCCATTCCATTTCATAATCTCCTGCCTGTAGAAATATAAACATGAGGTTAACAATTCACACATCTTAAACTTAAGTTAAGACATGACATAAAACACAGAGAGCTACAGAAGGCATGTGAAAGTCATTTCTAGGAAAGTTGATACGGTAAAATTTTCATTTGAAGCACTGGGCTGTTACAAGCTTGGCATAAACAATTTCCCAAAGATAAAAAATAAAAAAGGATAGTTTTTCCCTCACAATCTGATACTTTGTGATATTTGAACACCCACCTGGCATTTTGCTAGAAGGAAATGTCAAACTTTCCTCATTTTATTTGGTTATTTACAATCTCTTGAATAATCTAAGGTGGGGCTCGCTATCAGTTGGCAAATTTGCAGTACAGAAGGTTGCAGGCAGGCACACCTGAAGTACAATATTCCCTAGGTTCCAACAAATATACTGTGCACAAGCTCACACACACACACCTTACTGACATGGAAGAGAAAGACGCTCATTGAAATATCATACCTACTAACAGAGGAAACTACAGATACTGTGTGAGGCATTTACCACGCAGCACAAATTTTACATTCAAATTTCATATTTATGATACCTGGCAGGGATTTGTATCTAGGGGCATTTAAAATATCGCTCAGTTTTCCCGATTAAGTTCCAGCG